>NC_048238.1:55173080-55238638 GCF_002007445.2 Ailuropoda melanoleuca | reverse complement strand
GGGATGTACTGTATGGTGATTAACACAATATAATAAAATAAAATTAAAAAAAAAATAAAAAAAATAAAAGAACCGCTCTCCATGCCAGGGCCCTACAAAGTGCAGAAGCACAGGACCCTTCTTCTTCCCCTGGGAGATTCTGTGTTTGCACACCACAGGAGTCTGCAGACTTTGACACACACAAAAGTGAAGACCGTTTATTCCTAAGGGTTTACTGAAGGTAGAGGACTTTAATCTTTCCACTCTGGGCCTGGAGATTAGGCGTGGCCTTTTTCGTTTTGATCCTCTAAAGAGGTGTGGAAAGCCTTCAGGAAACAGAAGCCACACAGAGCAACTAAAAACAGATTACATTGAGCCCAGACCCCTGACAAGGGGTGGTACAACTCTGCCCAGAAGCACCGCAGCAGACCCCTCCCCCAGAAGACCACCTGGAAGAACAGGTGAACAGCAAGTTTATGGACCACACAGGACTGTAAAACTTCAGTGCTAGGGAAAAATAGTATATAGAATTCAAAGGTTTTTTTTCCTCATGATTCCTTTATCCTTCAGTTTAAAATTTTCCACTTCTTTTGTTTCCCCCTTTCAACTAGGTTCTTGTTTTATCAACTCTTTGTTTTTAAGTCTTTTTTAACTTTCATTTTTTGCATTCACATTTTATAAATATATTCTTCACTTTTGGCTTCCTTTCACTGTATTCAATTATATATATATATATATATATAAAATCTTGCTTGCTTTCTTTACAATTTTGGGATTTAGTGTCCTCTAACACACAGACCAAAATACAATCAGGACCGAGTGGACCACCCTGTTTTGCCCACCCTGTAAGATTATATTCTCCCCCACCACCTTTCTTTACTTTTTTCTTTTTCTTTTCTTTTCTGGTTTCTGACCTCTTTGGATATTTCGCTTAGGTTGTAGTTTATATTTTTGATAGTGCTCACTTTTTCATCCATTATTTTCTGGACAAAATTACTAGAAGGAGGAATTCACAACAAAAGAAAGAACCAGAGGTAATACTCCACCACAGATTGAATCAATATGTATATAAGTAAAATGTCAGAACTGGAATTCAGGATAAAAATTATAAAGTTACTAGCTGGACTTGAAAAAGGCATAAAAAATGCTAGAGAATCTCTTAGTGCAGAAATGAGATCTAATCAGGCCAAAATTAAAAATGCTCTGAGATGCAGTCTAAATTGGATACTGTAACAGCTAGGGTAAATGAGGCAGAAGAGAGAGGGACATAGAATACAAGTTGAAGGAAAGTAAGGAAACCAAGGAAAAGAGAGAAAAACAACTAGTGGACCACAAGGGGAGACTTCATGAAATCAGTGATGCTTCATTCCCCCTTCTGAGAGACTATGGACTCTGAGAAACAAACTGAGGGCTTCAGAGGGGAAGGGGGTGGGGGAATGGGATAGCCTGGTGATGGGTAGTAAGGAGGGCATGTATTGCATGGTGCACTGGGTGTTATACGCAACTAATGAATCATGGAACTTTACATCAAAACCAGGGATGTACTGTATGGTGACTAACATAATATAATAAAAAAACATTATTATAAAAAAAAGAAATCAGTGATGCCATAAAATGAAACACTATCAGAATTATTGGGATGCCCAAAGTAGAAGAAAGAGAGAGAGGGTCAGAAGGTATATTTGAGCAAATCATAGCTGAGAACTGCCCAAATCTGGAGAAGGAAACAGGCATTCATGTCCAAGAGACAGAGAGGACCCCTCCCAAAATTAATAAAAAATAGATCAACACCCAAACATATAATAGTGAAGCTTGCAAATTTCAGAGATAAAGAGAAAATCCTGAAAGCAGCTCGAGACAAGAGGTTCCTAACCTACAGGGATAGGAACATTAGACTGGCATCAGACCTATCCACAGAAACCTGGCAGGCCAGAAGAGGCTGGCATAATATATTCAGGGTACTAAATGAGAAAAGCATGCAGCCAAGAATACTTAATCCAGCAAAGCTCTCATTCATAATGGAAGGAGAGATAAAGAGCTTCCAGGACAGACAGAAACTGAAACTGAAGCCAGCCCTGCAAGAAATATTAAAGGGGATCCTATAAGTGAAGAGAGAGCCCAAGGGTAACATAAACCAGAAAGAATCAGAGACAATCTATAGGAACAGGGACTTTACAGGTAATATAATGGCACTAAATTCATATCTTCAATAGTTACTCTGAATGTAAATGGGCTACATGCTCCAATAAAAAGATACAGAATATCAGATTCAATAAAAAAGCAAGACCCATCCATATGCTTTGTACAAGAGATTCATTTTGAACCTAAAGACACCTCCAGACTGAAAGTGAGGGGGTGGAGAATCATTTATCATGCTAATGGACTTCAAAAGAAAGCTGGGGTAGCAAACCTCATATCAGACAAATTAGATTTTAAACCAAAAACTGTCATAAGAGATGAAGAGGGGCACTATATCATACTAAAAGTGTCTACCCAACCAGAAGATCTAACAATTATAAATATTTATGCTCCTAATTTGGGAGCAGCCAATTATAACAATTAATAACCATATTACAGAAACACATTTATAATAATACAGTAATAGTAGGGGACATCAACACCCCACATACAGCAATGGACAGATCATCCAAGCAGAAGATCAACAAGGAAACAACGGCTTTGAATTAAACACTGGACCAGTCAGACCTCACAGATATATACAGAACATTCTATCCTAAAGCAACAAAATACACATTCTTCTTGAGTGCACATGGACTTTCTCCAGAATCGATCACATACTGGGTCACAAATCAGGTCTCAACCAATACCAAAAGATTGGGATTATTCCCTGCATATTTTCATACCACAATGCTTTGAAACTTGAACTCAATCACAACTGGAAATTTGGAAGGAACTCAAACAATTGGAGATTAAAGAACATCCTACTAATGAATGAATGAGTCAAGCAGGAAATTAAAGAAGAATATAAAAACTTCATGGAAACTAAAATGAAAAGACAACTGTTCAAAACCTTTGGGATAGAGCAAAGGTGGTCCTAAGAGGGAAGTACATTGCAATACAAGCTTCTCAAAAAATTAGAAAAAATTCAAATACACAAGCTAACCTTACACCTCAAGGCCCGGAGAAAGAACAGCAAGTAAAGTCTAAACCAAGCAGGAGAAGAGAAATAATAAAGATTAGAGCAGAAATCAATGAAATAGAAACGAGAAGAACAGTAGAACAGATCAATGAAACCAGAAGCTGGTTCTTTGAAAGAATAAGATTGATAAACATCTAGCCAGACTTATCAAAAAGAAAAGAGAAAGAATCCAAATTAATAAAATCATGAATGAAAGGGGAGAGATCACAACCAACACCAAGGAAATACAATTTTAAGAACAGATCATAAACAACTAAATGCCAACAAATTAGTAATCTGGAAGAAATGGATACATTTCTGGAAACTTATAAACTACCACAACTGAAACAGGAAGAAATAGAAAAATCTGAACAGACTCATAACCAGCAAGGAAATTGAAGCAGTAGTCAAACATCTCCCAAAAACAAGAGTCCAAGGCTGGATGGCTTCCCAGGGGAATTCTACCAAACATTTAAGGAAGAAATAATCCCTATTCTACTGAAGCTATTTAAAAAAAAATAGAAATGGAAGGAAAACTTCCAAACTCATTCTATGAGGCTAGCATTACCCTAATCCCCAAACCAGACAAAGACCTCATCAAAAAGGAGAATGACATACCAGTATCCCTGATGAACATAGATGCCAAAATTCTCACCAAGATACTAGCCAATAGGATCTGACAGTACATTAAAAGGACTATTCACCAGGACCAAGTGGGATTTATTGTTGGGCTGCAAAGATGGTTCAACATTCACAAATTACTAAATGTGATACAGTACATTAATAAAAGAAAAGACAAGAACCATATAATCCTCTCAATGGATGCAGAAAAAAGCATTTGACAAAATACAGCATTCTTTCTTGATAAAAACTCTCTACACTGTAGAGATACAGGGAACATACCTCAATATAATAAAAGCCATCTACAAAAAGCCCACAGTGAATATGTTTCTCAATGGGGAAAAACTGAGAGTTTTTCCCCTAAGGTCAATAACACGACAGTGATGCCCACTCTCACCATTGTTGTTCAACATATTACTAGAAGTCCTAGCCTCAGCAATCAGACAATGAAAAGAAATAAAAGGCATTCAAATTGGTAAAGAAGAGGTCAAACTCTCACTCTTTGCAGATGACATGATATGTGGAAAACCCAAAAGACTCCACCCCAAATTTTCTAGAACTGATACAGCAATTCAGCATCGTGGCAGGATACAAAATCAATACACAGAAATCAGTTGCATTTCTATACACTAACAATGAGACCGAAGAAAGAGAAATTAAGGAATCCATCCCATTTACAATTGCACCCAAAACCATAAGATACCTAGGAATAAACCTAACCAAAGATGCAAAGGATCTGTACCCTGAAAAGTATAGAACACTTACGAATGAAATTGAGTAAGACACAAAGGACTGGAAAAGCATTCCATGCTCATATTTATTTATAAAAATAAATATTGTTAAAATCTCTATGCTACAGGTGCAGTCTACACATTCGATGCAATCCCTATCAAAATATCATTGACATTTTGCACAGAGCTGGAACAAACAATCCTAAAATTTGTATGGAACCAGAAAAGACCCCGAATAGCCAGATTAAGGTTGAAAAAGAAAACCAAAGCTGGTGACATCACAATGCCAGTATTCAAGGTATATTACAAAGCTGTAATCATCAAGACATTTTGGTATGGGTGTAATAGCAGACACACAGATCAATGGAACAGGATAGAGAACCCAGAAATGGACCCTCAACTCTACGGGCAACTGATCTTCAACAAAACAGGAAAGAAAATCCAACGGAAAAAGTCTCTTCAATAAATGGTGCTGGAAAATTTGGGCAGCCACATACAGAAGAGTGAAACTGGATCATTCTCTTACACCATACACAAAGATAAACTCAAAATGAATGAAAGACCTCAATGTGAGACAGCATTCCATCAAAATCCTTGAGAACACAGGCAGCCTCTCTCTGACCTTGGCCACAGCAACTTCTTGCTAGACATCTTTCCAAAGGCAAGGGAAACAAAAGGAAAAGTGAACTACTGGGACTTCAAGATAAAAAGTTTCTGCACAGCAGAGGAAACAGTCTACAAAAGTAAAATGCAACCTACGGAACAGGAGAAGATAGCTGCAAATGACATAACAGGTAAAGGGCTAGTATCCAAGATCTATAAAGAACTTCTCAAACTCAACACCCATCAGAAAGGATGAATACCTGTCATTTGCATCAACACATATAGAACTGGAGGGTATTATGCTAAGTGAAATAAGTCAAACAGAGAAAGACAATCATCATATGGTTTCACTCATATATGGAACCTAAGGAATAGCATGGAGGACCAGAGGGGAAGGTCAGGAAAACGGAATGGGTAGAAATCAGAGAGGGAGACAAACCATATGAATTTCATGACTCCAGGAAAAGTGGCTGAGGGTTTCAGAGGGAGAGGGTGGGAGGATGGGATAACTCGGTGATGGGTATGAAGGAGGTCGTGTGTTGTTGTGATGTGCGCTGGGTGTTATTTACAAGTAATGAATCATTGAACATTACATGAAAAACTAATGATGTACTATATGTTGGTTAATGGAACATAATCATAAATATAAATAAATAATAAAAATAATTTTTTAAAAAGTGAAAAGAGCTTTAGAATGGGAGAAAATATTTTTCAATAATATATAGAAACTGTATCCAGAATATATAAATACAATTACAGCTCAATAAAAAAAAAACTAATAACCCATTTAAAAATGGGCAGATCTGAATAGAAATTTTCCAGAGAAGACATACAAATATCCAATAAGCACATGAAACATTGCTCAACATTATTTGCCATTAGGGAAGTGCAAATCAAAACCACAGGGAGAATACCACTTCACACTCACTGGAGGGGTATAATAAGACAGAATGAGTTTGCTGGCAAGGATGTGGAGAAATTCGAACCTTCCTACATTGCTGGTAAGATGAAACATGAGAGACTATGGACTATGAGAAACAAACTGAGGGCCCCAGAGGGGAGGGGGGTGGGGGAATGGGATAGGCCGGTGATGGGTAGTAAGGAGGGCACGTATTGCATGGTGCACTGGGTGTTATACGCAACTAATGAATCATCGAACTTTACATTGGAAACCGGGGATGTACTGTATGGTGACTAACATAATATAATAAAAAATCGTTAAAAAAAAAGAATGTAAAATGGTGCAGCTATTTTGGAAAACAGTCTGATAGTTCCTCAAATACCACTACTAGATATTAACATCATTCATAACAGCCCAAATATGTAAGCAATCTAAATGCCCACCAACTGATGAATGGATAAATAAAATATTTTATATCCATATCATGGAATATTACATGGCAATAAAAATGAAGTACTGATCCATGTTACATATGGATCCCATCTATTGTATGCTTCCACTCTAGAACATGCAAATCTATAGAGACAGAAGGTAGATTAATGGTGCCTAGGGATAGGACTGTGTTGTGGAGGAATGGGGAGTGACTGCTAATGCGTACATGGTTAAGTATATTGACTACATCCTGTGTTGTCATGTGGCTTACGACACAAGATGTCTTTTGTACATATGCTGTGTTAACCTTAAAAAGTAAAACTGCCCATTATTCTATCAGCAAAAGATGGGTTTATTCAGGAGTAGCAGAGAATTCAAATCTAGGGAAAACAAGATATAACAAAACCTTAGGCAAGTCCACCGAACAAAGGAGAGGAATGCTCTTTTATAGAGGAAAATGAGAAGTTGGGAAGACTGTTTGTAAATAAAAAGTTTATTGGAGTAAATTGGGAATTCTAAGTATAGTTGCTGAGATGATGCTGGGCTAGGAAGATGCCTTCCTTCTTTATTCCGGGGTACTAAAGTAGTATCCATGGGGCAAGGTCACTTCCAAAGTCTCTTCCGCTTGGGTCTGCAATTGACTATGAGTGGTAGAGTGTGATAGCTCCCCCTGCCGAAACTCCCAACTCTATTTCCTTTTATTAATTTTCACCTTTCCCCCTTTTGATCAAGATCTTTCTTTGAAAGCATCACTGATCAATAGTCAGGTTCTTTATATTTAGTGGTTTTTTTCCACAGTGCCAGGAAGAGCCTTTTATGTCTGTCATGTCTTATACCGGAGGGGAAGTGCATGGTATTTGGAAACCACTTAAAACCACGTTTGAGTAACAAGGAAGATTAGGAGGAAGAAAATCTCAGGCACTTCCCACCTAAAGTCTACATCTTCTCAAGGTCGTAAGTGTGGGAGATCATTTTCTTTTAAATATCACTTTATAGCTTTCAACCTTCCTGTTTTTTTATTGTTATGTTAGTCACCATACAGTACATCATTAGTGTTTGATGTAGTGTTTCCTGATTCATTATTTGCGTATAACACCCAGTGCTTATTACAATACATGCCCTCCTTAATACCCATCACCGGACTAACCTGTCCCCCCACTCTCCTCCCCTCTGAAACCCTCAGATTGTTTCCTGGAGTCCATAGGTTCATCTCCCCCTCTGAATCCCCCCCCTTTCAGTTTTCCCTTCCTTCCGCTAATGTCCTCCGTGCTATTTCTTATGTTCCACATATGAGTGAAACTATATAATTGTCTTTCTCTGCTTGACTTATTTCACTTAGCATAAAGTGTGGGAGATCATTTTGATGCACTAACCCATCATCACCTTACTGGGTACATCTTTTCTATAAAAAATGTTAGTCAACAAAATACAAAACTTAATCATACAAAACATAAGTAACATAACAATTCCAAGTTATATATGATGGTACTAAACCAAGACTCTAGGTCTGAAAGTAGCCAACTGAAATATTGATTGGCACTTATTACAACTTAGGGAAGAAAGTTTCTCCCTATAAAGGTGAACCTGTAGTCATGTATGCCTCTTAGGAGTTTCTGCTTAAAGCAACAATGAAAGCAAAATAGTGAATACTGCAGGAGCACACTGAAAGAATTAACTGAGTGCATTTGGGAAGATACAGTACAGGTATATACATGAAGCAATAGCTGATGACCTTTTTGTAAAACAGCAAAACTTCAAAAAAATTTAAAACAGTATTTTTATCTTAAAAGATAAAAATATTTAGAACCATATGTGTTATTGATAGTACAGTCTGTAAGGCTGTAAATTCAGAGACCGTGAATTTGGGTAAGAATCCAAAGTTAGTTAACAGTTTAGATGAAAGAAAGACTTTTGTGAACGCTGAACCTTCCAACCTTTCAGAAAAGACAAGTGAAAAATCAATCTGTCACAGGACCATGATGAGGCTGTTTCCAAAAGGCCGTAATCATAGGAAAAGTTTCCCCCTTTTGTAAGAGTTTGGGAAATGCATTCAAGAGCATTTTCTTTCCACAAAAGAGCTAGAAGATATGACCATGAGAAAAATGTATACAAGCATAGTCCAGATAGCTTGGGAGAGCTGTCTCATCAGATGTCATCTGCCTCAATTCCAGGAAGTTTTAACTTTCAGTTCACTACACAGTGTGCAGGTTCAGTCAGGGTTTGGTGCTTTTTTTTTTTTTTAGATGTGTCACATAAATCCAAGAGTCTATGCCCTGGGGTTTGGCGGCATATGGGTTGGTTAGCAGTTCCTGATAAAGGCCTTTCCAGTGAGGTTGGAAGGAGTCTTTTTTTCTTTTTTTTAAAGATTTTATTTATTTGACAGAGAGAGAGCCATGAAGAGAGGGAACACAAGCAGGGGGAGTGGGAGAGGAAGAAGCAGGCTCCCAGTGGAGGAGCCTGATGTAGGGCTCGATCCCAGAATTCTGGGACCATGCCCTGAGCCGAAGGCAGATGCTTAATTTAAGACTGAGCCACCCAGATGCCCTTGGAAGGAGTCTTTATGGAGGTGTCTTTTCCAACAGACAAAAACCTCCAGGTTGCAAGGTGTGATGCTTAAAGTCATCATCTCCCAGGGTGCAAAAGACTGCTCTACCAAAGCATGGTTATTTTTAATAGAAACAATTAAGTCTTTACAGTATTGAAATATATCTCCTTATATCAAATGTGGGTCAGAGGAGGCAGGGGCCAAATGCAGTGGACATCCTCTAACTATCTTAAAGGATTTGTGAGTTTATGACTTCCCAAGGGGGTGGATCTGAGATTTAGAAGGACCAGCAACAATGCTTTAGGCCAAAGTATTTGGAGAGTCTCTAAAAATTTTGTCAATTAAGTCTTACTAGTGCCATTAATGAGTGTGACTAACTCTGAGAATTGAGGATGGTATGCACAATGAAAGTGTTGTAATGCTGGCAAAACAACACAGATTTGTCAAAGCACCTGACCAGTAAATTATGTTCCCCAATCACTATAGAGTTCAAGAAGGGTTCCCTAGGTAGGGATAATCTTTTCTAACAGAAGAGGCATTGGCCCATCTACAAGAGAAAGCTTAGGTCCAATGAGAAAAAATACAAACCATGACTAAAACATATGTACATCCATGATATGGAGAAGCTGTGTGAAATCCATTTGTACAAACAGGTTTCCCTGGATTGTGGTTTGGACAGGTGGAACAAGCAAAGTAGACACCTCTTGCAGCCTTATTAACTTTTGCCCACAATATTGCTATCATTTTGTCAGTAGATCAATGGTTAATGCATATACAGTTGTAAATATTGGAACTTTTAGAATGTCTGGTAGGCTGGATTGTTATTTGGTCCAAACCAGAGTTCTCTTTTTATTGAGCCAACAATTATTAGATTTCCATTTTTTCCCTTTTTGGGGCCAATTGTTGGGTATTTCTTTTCAGCTTTTCTAAAACTTATAATTTGGGAGAATATCCCCTTGGAAAATGACAGGGGTTTAGCTATTGGTATCCTTGAAAGCAACATTTTTTGTTGGAAATCACTGAGGTGGATTAGTTTGGCCTCCAGGATGTGTAGTCTGGAATGCCCAGGAACGTTAATAGCCAGAGCAGCTGACAAGAGTATGACATCGAATAAATGTTTGAACATAGGAACCATTTTTAATATTGTTCCCATTGAAGGTAAGGGCATCTGATTGTTTCCATAATATTTTAAAATCATGAGCTCCCCCAAAGGCACACCAACTATTGGTATAAATGTTTGTAGTTTTGCCTTTGGCTAAAGTACAAGAAGCCTGAGTAAGGGTATATAATTCAGTCTGTTGGACTGCAGTAGTCAAACTGTGAAGGTGCCAACCTAATCTCTTCAAAAGGAGTTATAATAGCACACCCAATACAATATTTACCATTTTTGTTCTTTAAATAAGAACTATCAGTAAACCATGAAAAATCTGCATTGGTTAGAGGAGTTATTCCTAAATTGCCATAGGGAGTCAAAAGTTAACCTGTCAATATTAAGTAGTCCTTGTTTTGAGATCTGATGCCTTCAGTATCTAACCTGAGTCTAGTAAACTGCAATTGTTCTCTGGAGAATTTATGTCCTTTAAGGCCAAAAGTTAAACAGGTGAATGCTATCTTCCTGTGAAGAGGATTGAGAAGGGGGAGCAGAGAAGCAAATTATCTGTATATTGTAACAAAGTAAAGCCTATATAAAATTTTATTATCATTTAAATCAGTTTATAAGGTTTGTGAAAAGTAAGAAGGACTCTCTGTGAAATCCTGGAGCATTACTGCCCAAGTGAAAACAAAAAGATATCAGCTACCCTTAATCAACTGGAATACTAAAAATGCACTGCATAAGTTGATTACAGTGAAAAATTTGCTTTTAGTGGTAATAGATATCAGTATTGTAAGGGGGTTTGGAACAATGGGGTACCAAAGGATAACAATGTTATTTATTATTCAGAGCTGCTAGACAAACCTCCATCCTCAGCCTTGGGTTTTCTCACAGGTAAAACATGTGTTACAGGGACTAATGCAGACCCTGGGACTTAAAATCTAGTACTGGCTTGAAGCCCTGAAGGTCTTCTTTATTTATAAGCACTGATTAATTCTGGAGAGAAATTTTGAGTGAATTATTTGAATCTTGGAGTTACACTATCAATTCTGCCAATACCAGAAGGATATTGAGGATTTTGCCCATTAAAAGGATGGTAGCCGATTTAATAGGTATAAATGATCAGTGTCCCCAGATTCAGCTATAGTGCCATCAGAGACAGAGGACAGAAAATATGGTGAAGAGTCATTTATTTCCCCTGGTTGGCTATTTTGGTTACTACTGTCACATAATAGAATTGTTTCCCCCTTTTGGGAAAAATATTGGCGTGATAATTTTCTATGAAATCTTGGCCCAATAAATGCATAGGGGTGGAGTAACTAAGAAGAAAAAGGGTGAATATCCATCAAAGAGCCTAGGCAGAAGGGAATAGGTTAAGAGACAGGAATCTGTTAAGGTTTATTGGATACCACCACTATTTGAACTGTTTTAGTACTCTACAGCAGGGACCGCTTTATAGCAGTGGGGTTAAGCACCGAGAGTGTAGCTCCAGTGTCGATAAGAACAAAGAGAGAGGTTCATTTCCAATCTGGAGAGTGGTTTTTCTGAGCCATTTAAGAAGGAAGATTGGGAAGAACACCTGTAGTTCTTCAGAGCCCCATCACTGTAAATTAGGAAGACATTGGCAAGGTTGGTTAGAGGGCTCAAGGCGCCTGGAGCACTTAAATTTGTAACAATCTTTTATTTTTTTTAAATACCATAAATTAGAAGGCTTTTGGTTTTGTTTAGGGGCCTTTGTGTGCTGAAGTTAAAAACTGAGAATTTTAATGGTCTTTCTTTTAGGTGGCTCATCTAGGATGTAAATGAGCAGGCCCTTTTAACCAAAAGAGAATAATCCTGATTCAGCCCATTAATGAACATAGAGTTAAATGTTACCCAGATGGTTTTACAATCTAAAGGAAGACGAGAATTTTCTTTAAAAGTCGATTTGGATTTGACTGTAATAGTCATGAACAGGTTCATGAGACTTTTGTGTGCAAGTCTGAATTTTTTTCCAATCAGCAGTCTTCGAAAAAGCTACTGTAATTGCTCTGTGGAGATTTCCAGTGAGTGATCTAGCACCTTGCCAAAAGTTAGGGCTTTGTTTCTCTAAATTCCTTTCAGGACGTTCCCTTCTGGCTAGTTTCATCCAATGTTTGGGCTGATCCTCACAACAAACATGTGGACTAATTGGTATAAATCTGAGAAACCAGGTTCATAAGCTGAAGTAGCTACCCTAAAATTTTTAGCAAACCTATGGGGGCCCTCAGTCACTGTAAGAAACTCTAACTATGGTACAATTCACCTTTATTCCAGGGAACATAAGAAAATCGATATTTATTTCAATCCTCAGAAGATCTAATTTAAAAGGCAGATTTCAGTAGGTTCAGGAGAGGACTGGGAAAAGATTCAGAAGTCAAGGAAAGTTTGGCAGAGGGAATATAGGAAATGGTGCCAGAGGCAGGGCCCAAGCACAACATGGCTACCACATGTCTACAGACAAAGAAGACTGGGGAGGAAAAAAAGGAGGCCTCACAAGTCATTTTGACTTCTTTCATTCGTTTTCTTCAGTTAATTTAGAAACAGTATTTTTTTATTTTTTCAAGATTTTATTTTTTTATTTGAGAGAGAGAGCACACATACAAGCAGGAAGAGGGGCAGAGAGAGAGGGAGGAGCAGAATCCTTGCTGAGTGGGGAGCCCAATGCAGAGGTTGATCCCAGGACCCTGGGATCATGACCTGAGCTGAAGGCAGATGCTTAACCAACTAAGCCACCCAGGCACCCTAGAAATGGTATTTTGCAGAAGAAACTTAGAATCCTGAAACATGTGGAAGCCTCAAGGTACCATTTAAAATCAACATCCCAGTCTTCCCCCCCCCTTTTCTCTTGAGAAGCCATGGTTTTCTCATTTGATTTTGAGTGGAACAAGTTTGGTGAGATTGGAAAGTTTTCTGTAATGGCAATTGAATTTCAAAATTGCTTTTGGTTAAAAGACTCCATGAAAAAAAATGCTAGAACTGATTCATGAATTCAGTAAAGTTGCAAGATATAAAATCAAAGTACAGAAATCTGTTTCATTTCTATACCCTAATAATTAAGTAGCAGACAGAGAAATCAAGGAATCAGTCCCCTTCATAATTGCACCAAAAACCATAAGATACCTAGGATTAAACCTAACCAAAGAGATGAAAGACCTGTATTCTGAAAACTATAAAACATTGATGAAAGAAATTGAAGATGACACAAAGAAATGGAAAGACATTCCCTACTCATGGATTGGAAGACCAAATATTGTTAAAATGTCTATACTATCCAAAGCAATCTCTATCAAAATACTGATAGGGGAAAAAATACCAATAGGGACACCTGAGTGACTCAGTCAGTTAAATGTCTGCCTTCAGCTCCGGTCATGATCCCAGGGTCCTGGAATCAAGCCTCACGTCAGGCTCCTTGCTCAGCAGGGAGTCTATTACTTCCTCTCCCCTGCCGCTCTCCCCACTCATGCTCTCTCTCTCTCCTATCTCTCTCAAATAAATAAATAAATAAATAATAAATAGATAAAATCTTTACAAAAATACCAACAGCGTTTTTCACAGAGCAAGAACAAACATTCCTAAAATTTGTATGAAAACACAAAAGGTCCTGAATAGCCAAAGCAACCTTGAAAAGAAAAGAAAAGCTGGAAAAATCACAATTCCAGATTTCAACTTATATTACAAAGCTATAGTGATCAAACCAGTATGATGCTGGCACAAAAATAGACACATGGATCAGTGAAACAGAATAGAGAACCCAGAAATGGACCCAGAACTGTATGGTCAACTAATCTTTGACAAAGCAAGAGAGAATATCCAATGGAAAAAAGTCTCCCCAACAAATTGTATTGGGAGAAACTGAACAGCCACATGCAGAGGAATGAAACTGGACCACTTATTTATATCAAACACAAAAATAAATTCAAACTGGATCAAAAACCTACATGTGAGACAGGAAACCATCAAAATCCTGGAGGAGAACACAGGCAGTAACCTCTTTGACATTGGTCATACCAACTTCTTGCTAGTATGTCTCCTGAGGCAAGGGAGACAAAAACAAAAACAAACTGTTGGGAATTTATCAAAATAAAAAGCTTCTTCACAGGGAAGGAAACAGTTAATAAAACTAAAAGGCAACCTATGGAATGGGAGAAGATAGCTGCAAATGACATATCTGATTAAGGGTTCGTATCCAAAATATATAAAGAGCTTATCAAACTCAACACTCAAAAAACATAATGCAGTTAGAAAATGGGCAGAATACATGAACAGACATTTTTCCAAAAAAGACATCCCAATGGCCAACAGACACATGAAAAGATGCTCAAAATCACTTATCATCAGGGATAAACTACAAATCAAAACTATAATGAAGCTTCTGTTTCCAAGATGGCAGAGGAGCAGGAGACCTAAAGTTTGTCTGGTCCCAGGAATTCAGCTAGAGAGCTACCAAACCATTCTGAATACCTATGAACACAACTGGAGAATGAAGAAAAGAGTAGCAGAAACTCTATGAACAGAAAAGCAAACACTTTCTGCAAGGAGGAGAAAAGATGGCAGAGGAGTAGGGGATCCCTTTCTCAGCTGGTCCCCCAAGTTGAGGTGGATATCTACCAGACCATCCTAAACACCCACGGAATCAGCCTGAGAGACACAGGAAGATACATATGGATCTCTACAAACGAACATCTCCAGCGCTGAGTATTGAGGTATGAAGCGGGGAGCCATGAATCCGCGCACAGATATCGGAAGATAAACAGAAGGGGGAGGGAGCCAACGTGCTTGAGCGCTGGTAAGCAGTAGCCACTTGCACTGGGGAGCAGGCCGGACTGGCAGACTGGCACCCGTGAGAGAGCAGACTGGGACCCTGAGCCTGGGAATGCGCATGCGACCAGACTGAAAACTGGTGCTCTGGAGCGCACGCAAACCGCACTGAAACAGGGAGCTCGGGAGCGTGTGCAGGAACCGGGGGCGGCTGGCGGTGTTAGAAGCACAAAAGACAGAAACGTGCTGGCCCTGGAAGTGAGGGCTGGGAGAGTGGCTGTGGACATACAACCCAGGACCCTGCAGGGTTTTTAGCAGCACCGACAGAAACAGAGTTAAAGTGGCCAAGAGAGCTCAGTGGAGAGTGGACTGTGATCTCTCCTTTCTGAGACAGAGGCTAGGATACAGCCACTGCTGCTCTGACTCTCCGAAGAGGCACAGAAAACCACCAGGAAAAGCTGCCAGAGAACAAAAGCCCAGAAATACCAGCTCACATTGTGCCCATCCCCATCCCCCATTGCAGGGGACAGGGTGACTCTACCCAAACAGGTTTGCTTGAGTATCAACGTGGCAGGCCCCTCCCCCAGAAGGCAGGCTGAAAAATCCAGAAGCCCACATCCTTAAGGTCCCCATAAAACAAGTTCATACTGCCTGGGTTATGCTCAATAATTGGGGCTCTGGGCATCCCCGCAACCTCTCCTCATCAGAATGACAAGGAAGAGAAATCCTCCCCAGCAAAAAAAAAGATAATGAGTCTGTGGTCTCTGCCACAGAAATGATGGATATGGATATAACCAAATTGTCAGAAATGGAGTTCAGAGTAATGATGGTCAAGAGGATGTGTAGGGGGGTGCCTGGGTGACACAGCGGTTAAGCATCTGCCTTCGGCTCAGGGCGTGATCCCGGCATTATGGAATCGAGCCCCACATCAGGCTCCTCTGCTGTGAGCCTGCTTCTTCCTCTCCCACTCCCCTGCTTGTGTTCCCTCTCTCACTGGCTGTCTCTGTCTCTGTCGAATACATAAATAAAATCTTAAAAAAAAAAAGAGGATGTGTAGGATTGAAAAAAAATTAACGAAAATCTTAATGAGAATATAGAATATCTAAGGACGGAAATGAGAGTGAATCTGGCAGAAATGGAAAATCCTATGAATCAAATACAGTCTAAACTAGACGCTCTGACAGCCAGGGTAAATGAGGCAGAAGAACAAATTAGTGAATTGGAGGATGGGATAGTAGAAGAGAAAGCTAAAACAGAAACGTGGCTCAAAAAATCCAATCTCAAGAATGTAGATTATGGGAGATTACTGACTCAATGAAATGTTCCAATGTCAGAATCATTGGCATCCCCGAGGGGGTGGAGAAAGAGAGAGGTCTAGAAGAGATATTTGAACAGATTGTAGCTGAGAACTTCCCTAATCTGGCAAAAGAAACAAGCATCCGTGTCCAAGAGGCAGAGAGACCCCTCCCAACGTCAATGAGAACAGACCTACACCACGTCACGTCATAGTGCAATTCTCAAATATTAGATCCAACAATACAGTATTGAAAGTAGCCAGGGGGAAGAAAATCCTTATGTACAGAGGGAAAAATATCAGAATAACGTCAGACCTGTCTACACAGACTTGGCAGGCTAGGAAGGGTTGGCAGGGTATTTTCAAAGCTCTATCTGAGAAGAACATGCAGCCCAGGATCCTTTATCCAGCAAGGCTGTCATTCAGAATTGATGGAGAGGTAAGGACCTTCCAGGATCGGCAGAAACTGAAGGAATTCGTAACCACCAAACCAGCTGTACATGAGATATTAAGAGGGGTTCTATAAAAATAAAAAGGCCCCAAGAGTGATACAGAACAGAAATTTACAATCTATAGAAACATAGACTTCAGAGGCAACACGACATCATTAAAATCATATCTCTGAATAATCACTCTCAATGTGAATGGCCTAAATGCCCCCATAAAATGCCACAGGGTTGCAGATTGGATCAAAAGACATTACCCATCCATTTGCTGTCTACAAGAGACTCATCTTGAACCTAAAGATACATCCAGACTGAAAGTGAAGGGATGGAAAACCATTTTTCATGCCAATGGACCTCAACAGAAAGCTGGGGTAGCAATTCTTATATCACACAGATTAGATTTTAAACTAAAGACTGTAGTTAGAGATACAGAAGGACACTATATTATTCTTAAAGATATATGCAGCAAGTGGATATGACAATTATAAATATCCATGCCCCCAACAGGGGAGCAGCTAGATACACAAGCCAACTCTTAACCAGAATAAAGAGACATATAGAGAATAATACGTTAATAGTAGGGGACCTCAACACTCCGCTCTCAGCAATCGACAGATCACCTAAGCAGAAAATCAACAAAGAAACAAGAGATTTGAATGACATACTGGACCAGATGGACCTCATAGATACATACAGAACACTACACCCCAGAACAACAGAATACTCATTCTTTTTGAATGCACATGGAACTTTCTCCAGAATAGACCATATACTGGGTCACAAAACAGGTCTTAACTGATACCAAAAGACTGAGATTATTCCCTGCATATTTTCAGACCACAATGCTTTGAAACTGGAACTCAATCACAAGGGAAAATTTGGAAGAAACTCAAACACTTGGAAACTAAGAACCATCCTGCTCAAGAATGATTGGGTAAACCAGGAAATTAAAAATCAGTTTAAACAATTTTTGGAGACCAATGAAAATGAAAACACAATGGTCCAAAACCTATGGGACACTGCAAAGGCAGTCCTAAGGGGAAAATACATAGCCATTCAAGCCTCACTCGAAAGAATAGAAAAATCTAAAATGCAGTTTTTATATTCTCACCTCAAGAAGCTGGAGCTGGTACAGAAGAACAGTCCTAACCCACACATGACAAGGCAGGTGATCAAGATTAGAGCAGAGATCAATGAATTAGAAACCAGGAACACAGTAGAGCAGATCAACAGAACTAGAAGCTGGTTCTTTAATAGATTTAATAAAATTGACAGACCACTGGCCAGACTTATCCAAAAGAATTGAGAAAGGACCCAAATTAATAAAATTATGAAAGAAAGGGGAGAGATCACAACCAACACCAATGAAATAGGAAGGATCATTAGAAACTTTTGTCAACAGCTTTATGCCAATCAATTAAACAAACTGGAAGAAATGGATGCCTTCCTGGAAACCTATAAACTACCAAGACTGAAACAGGAATAAACTGATTAAACAGACCGATTAATTATGAAGAGATTGAAGCAGTGATCACAAACCTCCCCAAAAACAAGAGTCCAGGGCCTGACGGATTCCCCGGGGAACTTTACCAAACATTCAAAGAAGAAATAATACCTATTCTCCTGAAGCTGTTTCAAAAAATAGAAACAGAAGGAAAACTACCAAACTGATTCTATGAGGCCAGTATTACCTTGATCCTCAAGGCAGGCAAAGACCCCCATCAAAAAGGAGAATTACAGACTGGTTTCCTGATAAATATGGACACCAAAATTCTCAACAAGATCCTAGCTAATAGGATCCAACAGTACATTAAGGATTATCCATCAAGACCAAGTGGGATTCATCCCTGGGATGCAAGGGTGGTTCAACATTCACAAATCTATCAGTGTGATAGATCATATGAAGAAGAAAGAGTCAAGAACCATATGATCCTTTCAATTGATGCAGAAAAAGCTTTTGACAAAATACAGCATACTTTCTTGATTAAAACCCTTCAGAGTGTAGGGATAGAGGATACATTCCTCAATTTCATAAAAGCCATCTATGAAAAGCCTACAGTGAATATCATTCTCAATGGGGAAAAGCTGAAAGCCTTTCCCTTAAGATCAGGAACATGGCAAGGATGCCCACTCTCACCATTATTATTCAACATAGTACTAGAAGTCCTTGCAACAGGAATCAGACAACAAAAAGGAATAAAAGGTATCCAAATTGGCAAAGAAGAAGTCAAACTGTCTCTCTTCACAGATGACATGATACCCTATATGGAAAACTCGAAAGACTCCACTCCAAACTACTAGAAGTTATAGAGCAATTCAGTAATGTGGTGGGATACAAAATCAATGCTCAGAAATCAGTTGCATTTCTATACACAAACAATGAGACTGAAGAAAGAGAAATTAGGGAATCCATTCCATTTACAATAGCCCCCAAAATCATACGATATCTCAGAATTAACTTAACCAGAGACTTAAAGGATCTATATTCTAGAAACTACAGATCACTCTTGAAAGACATTGAAGAAGACTCAAAAAGAATCCAGATAGTGAATAAAATACAAAATAAAACAATTGGGATAGGCTGGTGATGGGTATTAAGGAGAATACATATTGCATGGAGCGCTGGTGTTATATGCAAATAATAAATCATGGAACATTGTATCAAAAACTGGGCTTCTACTCTATGGTGACTAATATAGCAAAATAAAAGTTAAGAAAAAAAGCTACAATGAGATATCACTGCACGCCTGGCAGAACGGCTAAAATTAACAGCACGTGAAACAACAGGTGTTGGTGAGGATGTGGTGAATAGGGAGCCCTCTTGGGGGGGAATGCAAACTGGTGCAGCCACTCCGGAAAACAGTATGGTGATTCCTCAAAAAATTAAAAATAGAACTACCCCCTGATCCAGTAATTGCACTAGCAGATACTTACCAAAAAAACACAAAAATACTAATTCAAAGGAATACATTCACCCCAATGTTTGTAGCAGCATTATCTACAATAGCCAAATTATGGTAAGAGCCTCAATGCCCATTGAGTGATGAATAAATAAAGAAGCTGTGGTGTATATGTGCAATGGAATATTACTCAAACACAAAAAATGAAATCTTGCCATTTGCTAGGACATGGGTAGAGCTAGAGAGTATTATGCTAAGTGAAGTATGTCAGTCAGAGAAAGACAAATAACCATATTATTTCACTCACATGTGGAATTTAAGAAACAAAAGAAGCAAAGGGAAAAACAGAGAGAGGCAAACCAGGAAACAGACTCTTAACAAGAGGGAACAAACTGATGGTTACAAGAAGAAGGTGGGTGGCGGATGGGTTAAATAGGTGACGGGAATTAGGGAGTGCACTTGTGAGGAGTACCAGGTGTGGTATATAAGAGTTTAACACTAGATTGTACACCTATAACTAATATTACCTTGTATGTTAACTGAAATTTAAATAAAAACTTAAAAGAGTAAAAAAAGAGAGAAAGAAAAAAAAGAAATTACTTTTAACGAAGTTGGCCCACATAATTATAAATGTGCATGCTAAGGGACCATAGATTTTAACCATAAAACTGGCTGGAGTCTCAGAAACGGGAGGTGGACTTGAAACATTCTGATGGCTGGGATTCAATTTTTTAGAGGTTTTCCAGGAACTGCCTGGTTCCAGAAGGACTCAGACCAAAGACCAACTCAGTTCCAGTAGGAATAGTCCAGTCCCAGGTAGGACCCAACTAAAGGCTAGTACAGTTTCAACAGGCACAGTACCAACCAGAACAGTCCAATCGTAAGAAGGAGTCAGACCAAAAGTCTACACATTTCCAACTGACACAGTTCCTAAAAGAACAGTCTGGTTCCTAAAAGGAGTTAGACCAAAGGCTAGCACAGTTCCTTCAGGAATATTCTGATTCTGAAAAGAAGTGAGACTGAAAGCCAAGGAGTATACTTACAGATAAAAACAAAAAGCAAGGCCTTAAGTCAGATCCCAAATAAAGCCTGGAGAGCTCAGACACAAGGCATAGTGCTTTAAATCCAGGAGAAAACTTACCCTCAAACATCAGAGTCCTCAAGAAAACAGCACAATCAGCTCCGGGTACCAGCATCTGTTTGTTCACCAACCTTGGAGTCATTGGAAGTTTTCTTTGGGCCCCTATGAGGGCTACCAAGTAATGTTAACCTTAAAAAATAAAACGGCCTATTATTATCAGGAAAAGATGGGTTTATTCAGGAATAGCAGATAATTCCAATCTAGGACAAGCAAACTAATTCAAAACCATAGGCAACAAAGGAGAGAAGTGCTCTTTTGTAGAGGAAATTGGGAAGTTTAGAAGGCCGTTGTAGACAAAAAGTTTATTGGAGTAAATTGGGAGTTCTAAGTATAGTATCTTTTCATAGACTGAGCTGTGACTGTCTCTTATTGGCTGTGCTGTTGCTGAGGGAGGAGGAAGCCTTCCTTCCTCTTGCTGGTGTAGTAAAGTAGTATCTACCTGCAAAGTCAGTCTTTTCCTGTTGGTCTGCAATTGAATATGAGTGGTGGCATGAGAGCTTCCCCTGCTGAACCTCTGGACTCTATTTTAATGAGGTTTCCCTTTATTAATTTTCATAGTTGACATTTTAGTGTATTGTACTATTTTACTTCTGTATTCCAAGAAGTCATGCCAATGAATAAGAAATCAAAATCCTCAAACAGTTTTTCTTCTGATTTTAATTACAGGAGTCTCCAACTGCTATTTGTAAAGGTTCATTTACCACACTTAAAACATTTTTAATGATGATGATTTAAAAAAAAACAAACCCTCTACAGATGCTACCCTTAACTGTACTCATAAAACATGACAAACAAACCCTTCTTCTGCTAGTAATATTAAATGCCAAGTTGTCTGTAAAGAAAAGCCACCACATAAATTAGAAGTTGCAAGTTTATACAAAAGATGCAATTGTAAATTAATTAGTTAGTAAGTTATTGTAAATTAAATTCATTATTAAATTAATAAATTCATAGTTGTATGGAAAATCAAAATTAGAGGTAATCTCAGATGGCTTAGTTCAGGGATCAGCAAACTTTTTTGTAAAAGGTTTATCTAAATACTCCACAGTCCTGAAAGTTTTCTGATTATTCATATGTTTGGCTCCTTAATTTACCTTGTATAATTTTCCTGGCCATGCATGCTTCTCCCTTCTGTCTATTTTTCTTTTAATGCAGTACCTAGAGCTCCTTTATATAATAAATAACTAACACTAAAATAATGAACTATTACTTATCTTCATGGTGGTCAGGAATTCTCAGAAATACATGAAATCCATAAATTATTAAGTCCCATTTCGCCTTCCTACTTACCAACTATACTCATTAACATAGGAAAATTTGTTGCTTATCCTTTCTTTTATCTCTCTTTAGCCTACTGGTAGTGGGGGAGCAGAAAAATGACCACAGTTCTAAAATCAAGAGGAAGAACAAAGTTTAGGCATTGATAATCTGGGAATCAGATTTCAATCATGGAATAATTAGGAATTGACTAAATAAACCCTTGGTTGAGCCAATTGTTCTCCCAGCTGACTTCCACTCCTGATAAAACTCTGGTGAGAAGACTTTCTTAAGCTGATCACTCAAAAAAACCGAAAAGATCAGCTTTCTAGATTTGTTGCTGAATGTCCTCAAAAATTATATTTCTGTTCAGGAGCTTGGTTTTCCTAAGGTACTGCCATTTCTCATAATTTCTCTGATTTAGGAAAAAGAAAAAGTGGAAAGTATAATATAATTTAGTGAAGCCTTCATACTGATTTCAAATAGTCATGCCTCTCTATGGTTTTAGAGATACTAACATTCCTCTTCATATATTAAGATTACATGAAATTAATCAATGTATCATTTAACCTGTAGTTCAGAATACTGTTTGTTTGTGTGCTCTCATCCATTTGTGTAGCCATTTTAATTTAATGTTTGAGTTAATGGTCTATGAAAGTGATGATTAACATGACCAGCTCTAATACAGATTTGGTAGCAATTTTGAATGAACTTCCTGGTTAACAAAGAAAAGTTTTCAGGCCCTGGTAACAAGGGTTCATTGAAAAGAGTTCATAGTAAGTAATACCATTCATTCAATAAATAGTATGAGGAAAAATGTGAAAATGTGAAGACACAAGGAGAACGCAGCCATGTGATGACAGAGGCAGAGATTGGGGTGATTGCATCCACAAGCCAAGGATTGTCTGGGGCTGCCAAAAGCTGGAAGGGACAAGAAATAATTCTCTTTCAGAGGTCTTGAAAGGACAATGACCCTGCTAACACCTTGATTTTAGAAATCTAGCCTTCAGAATTATGATGAAATGGTGGTACAGAGGGGTTGGGCAACAAGCCCAGAGTCAAACAACAGACACCAACCAGAGGTAGAATCTGTTCCACATCTCAGCTAATCAATGGATCTTCAGTTTTGTTGGAGTAAAGAAGTGGTTCTCAACTCCTTCAACTCTTCAATACATTTGAAGAACCCAGGGAAATTGAAGAACCCAAGCCGAATGGGTGAGAGTTTCCAAGGATGTGGTCAGAGCATGAGGAGAAACCACTGGAGGATTCTGTTTTTAGTCCGTTCAGACAGCATCATACTGCAAAGCTAATTAGGGTGCATAATGACTAGGGTGAGAGAACATCAATTAAAACGAGCAATCCAATGTCTTTTTTTGAGTTTTATTACATTTAATATTTTAGTGCAATCACTCACTAGTCTATACAGTTTAGCTGTCCTAAGGCAATAAAACTCAAAACAAAACAAAAATTCAGGATTTCCAGATGGTGGTTTAAATCTTTTTTTCACAACTTCTCTTAATAAGGTCATGTGGGAACTACTTCATATCTGGCCTCCTAGGATCTTAATGCCAGGTCCAAGAACTGCAGATTCCTTATACTATTTATTTGTGGAAGATAAGAAAGTCACAATAAGATTTATATTTGTCAATTAGCCTAATTAATTCTAATTGGTCTCTTCTAGGTTCAGTTTAAATATGGTTTTGCTAACCAAGCCTATGGGATTTGTTTCTAAGAGTCACAGGAGACTTCCAAGCAGTTATTTGCAAATCAGGGGCTAAGGAAAAAATTAAAATACAAAAAAATTGAAGTAATTGAAAATACAATATATTTGCTTTCATTAATGTCCTGAGTCAGGAAAGTTCCTTTGTTATGCATAAGCTTACTCATTTGATATAGTCCCACTTGTTTATTTTTGCTTTTGTTGCCCAAGCTTTTGGTGTTGTAACCAAAAAATTATTGTCAAGACCAATATCAAGGTAATCTCTCCTCATGTTTTCTTATAGGAGTTTCATGGTTTTAGATCTTACATTTAAGTCTTTAATCCACCTTAAATTGATTATTTTGTATGGTAATATACAGGTACAATTTTATTCTTCTGTATGTGGGTATTCAGTTTTCCCAGCACCATTTGAAGAGACTATCCTTTCCCCATTGTATATTCTTAACACCCTTGTTGAAAATTAATTGACCGTATATGCTTTGGCTTATTTCCAGGCTCTCTGTTCTGTTCTATTGGTCTATGTGTCTGTTTTTATACCACTACCATGCTATTTTGATTACTATAGAATCATACTATAATTTGAGATCAGGAAATATGATGCTTCCAACTTTGTTCTTCTTTCTCAAGATTGCTTTGTATATTCAGGGTCTTTTGTAGTTCCATACAAATTTTAGGTTTGTTCTATTTCCTTAAAAAATGCCATTGGAATTTTGTTACGGATTGCATTGAATCTATATCTCACTTTGGGTATTATAAACATTGTAACAATATTCTTCCATTGCATAAACATGGGATATCTATATTTAGTTGTGCCTTCTTCAGTTTCTTTCATCAATGTTTTAGTTTTCAGTGTACATTGGTTAAATTTATTCCTAAGTATTTTATTCTTTTTGATGCTACTGTAAATGGGATTGTTTCCTTCATTTCCTTTTTGGATAGATCACTTTTGGTGTAAATAAATGCAACTGATTTTTGCATGTTGACTTTGTATCCTCCGACTTTACTGAATTTGCTTATTAGTTCTAAGACATTTTAATTAAATGAAGTCTTTAGGGTTTTCTACATATAGGATCATGTCATCTGCAGATAGTTTTACTTCTTTTCAGAATTGGTTGCTTTTATTTCCTTTTGCTGTCTAATTGCTCTTGCTAGCACTTCTAGTACTATGTTGAATAGAAGTGGTGAAAATGGACATCTTTGCCTTGTAACCAGATCTTAGAGGTAAATTTTTTCTGTTTTTCCCCATTGATTATGTTATTTATGGGACTTTCATAAATAGCCTCCACTGTGTTGAGGTAAGTTCCTTCTATACCCATTTGTTGAGAGTTTTTATCATGAATGATTATTGAATTTTCCAAATGCTTTTTCTACATCTGTTGAAATTATCATATATTTTTTGTCTTTTATTTTATTAATGGGATGTATTGCATTGATTTATTTGCATATGTTAAACCAACCTTGTGTCTCAGGGTTAAATCTCACTTGGTCATGGTGTATAATCTTTTTAATGTGTTGTTGAATTTGGTCTGCTGGTATTTTATTGAGGATTTTTACATCTATGTTTATCAGAGATATTGGCCTATAGATTTATTGTACTCTTTTTCTGACTTTGGTATCAGGGTTATGCTGGCCTCATACAATGAGCTTGGAAGTATTCCCTTTACAATTTTTGGAAGAGCTTGAGAAGGATTGGTATTAGTTCTTTTAAAGCGTGTTAGAATTCAGTTGTGAAGCCATCTAGTCCTGGGATTTTCTTTGTTGGGAGGTTTTTAAAATTGCTATTTCAATCCTCTTATTTGTTATTGGTGTATTCAGGCTTTCTATTTCTTCTTGATTCAGTCTTGGTAAGTTGTATGTTTCTGGAAATTTATCCATTTCTTCTATGTCATGTAATTTGTTGACATATAATTGTTCATAATAGTCCCTAATGGTCATTTTTATTCCTCAGGCATCCATTGCAATGTCTCCTCTTTCATGTCCACTTTTGATTATTTGAGAATTCTGTTTTTATTCCTAGTCTAAGAATTTGTCCATTTTGTTCATTTAAAAAAAAACCCAACTCTTACTTTGTTGATTTTTTCTATTGTTTTTTTTCCCATTCTCTGATTTTCCTTCCTTCTTGTAACTTTGGGCTTAGTTTGTTCTTCTTTTCTAGTGCCTTGAGGTGTAAAATTGGGCTGTTTATAAGATATCTTTCTTTTTACATGTGGGCATTTATCACTATAAAATTCTCCCTTAGTACTGCTTTTGTTGCATCCCATACATTTTGGTACGCTGTATTTTGGTTTTTCTCAAGATATTATTTATTTATTTATTTTAAAGATTTTATTTATTTATTTATTAGATAGAGAGAGACACAGAGAGAGAGGGAACACCAGCAGGGGGAGTGGGAGAGGAAGAAGCAGGCCTCCAGCTGAGCAGGGAGCCCAATGCAGACTAGATCCCAGAATGCTGGGATCATGACCTGAGCCGAAGGCAGATACTTAATGACTGAGCCACCCAGGTCCCCTCAAGATATTATTTAAATTCCCTTTTGATTTCCTATTTGATCCACTAATTTTTCAAGGGTATATCGTTTAGTTTCATGTATTTGAATTTTTCTACTTTCTTGTTATTGATTTCTAGTTTCATTCCACTGTGTTTGGAAAGATACTTGGTATGACTTTGATCTTAAATTTATTAAGAGATGTTTCATGACCTAACATGTGATCTATCCTGAAGATGTTCTATGTGCATTTGAGAAGGATGTGTATTCTGTTAGGTGAAAAGCTCTATATCTCTCTGTTAGGTACATTTGGTGTTAAGTCAGCTATTTATTTATTCATTTTTCTGTCTAGATGTTATATCCATTATTGAAAAGAGGTACTGAAATCTCCTATAATTATTGCATTTCTGTCAACTTCTCCTTTCAGATCTATCAATATTTGCTTTATATACTTAGATGCCCTGATGTTTGGTGCATATGTATTTGCTTTTGCTATATCTTCCTGGTGAATTGATCCTTTTACCATTATATATATTGACCTCTGTTTCCAGAGATGGTTTCTGACTTAAGGTCTACTTTGCCTGATATAAGGATAGCCACTCCTGCTCTGTTTTGGTTACTTACAATTTGCATGGAATATTTCTTGACTTCCCTTTGCCTTCAGTATGTCCTTGAATCTACAGTGAGTTTCTTATCATATAATTGGATCTTGGTTTTTAATCTACTCAGCCATTCTGTATCTTTTTTATTGGGGATTTTGCTCCATTTATGATTACTCCATTTACATTTAATTATCGATAGGGAAGGATTTACTATCATAATTTTGTTAACTGGTTTTTTGTTTGTCTTGTAGTTATTTTATTCTTTTTTCTCTTCCTGTCTTTCTTTGTGTTTGGTTTTTGTTGTTGTATTGATAGGTTTTGATTCCTTTCTCTTTTCCTTTGTGCAACTTCTATAGGTATTTTCTTTGTGGATACCAAAGTACAGTAATAGATATTTTAATTGTTCATGACACTTAGGAACATATATCTGTAGATTTTTCTATTCCAGAAACTGGATTGACAGGTGAAAAGGAGGGAAGTATTGGGAATTCTGTATGTTGCTTTGGGAGAGAAAATGTACTGGCAAGTTTTTCTGTGAATTCTCCGTTCCCAATATTTCATTTTTAACTGGGGTTGTCATATCACCCAATTTCAACTGAATAATAAGCAAGATCTAATGGGAAATAAGAGGAGACCTGGAGGGGCTGATAAGTAATTATTCTGTTAATAATTCACCTTCATATCTGAGATTTTAAACAATTACAGAAGGTTACCAAGTCTAATTTTTCTTCATCTTGCAAGTAAAAAAAAAAAAAGTACAAATTGATTGAGTGGTTCCATGTCATATTGGGAAATGGGAAGTCTAGATCAGAGGTTCTCAGAGTGGAATCTGGGGGTTCCTGAGATTCTTTTAGAGTTTGTGAGGCCAAATCAGTTTTTATAATTATACTAAGACACTTGCTTTTTCCACTCTCATTTTCTCACAAGTTTGTACTGTTTCCTAAAAGCTATATTATATATGATGACATTATTATTCTGACAGTTAATGGGTATGTTCTTGTGTCTCGGGTATAAATACGGGTATGTTCATACTTATGCAAATGACTCCATTTGTTCTCATTACTTCTGTTTTGGTACTGGCTATCTATACTTACACCTGCAATAATCTCTGTAATCTTACTTATCAAATCACTATTTTAAAATTCTTGAGTTTCCTTAATGCCTTTGTGGAGACACATGATATACATTTTATTGTTCTTGTTTTAAGGTTATAGTTTATACTTTTTTGAAAAAACTTCTCAATTTTTCATTTTATCTAAAACTTATTTTAGATTTTAATGATATTAGTACTAAAATAAAGTTTTACTTATATTTTTCTTAAAGCTAAGAGATGGATCACCAGATCACAACTGGTAGAAGAATCATTTTCTTTTTTAAGATTTTATTTATTTATTTGAGAGAGAGGGAGAGAGAGAGTTCAAGTGGGGGGAAGAGCAGAGGCAGAAGGAGAAGCAGACTCCCTGCTGAACAGAGAACCCAATTTGGGGCTCAATCCCAGGATCATGACCTGAGCCGAAAATAAATGCTTAACTGAACCACCCAGATGCCCCAAAGAATCACTTTTTAAACTCATAACTGCTCTAACCATTTCTAAAGATGCTGAAAATCCTTTTCACCTTGAAACTGCTATCACAGTAGAGTTTTTTGACTCAAGGAAGGGAGGACTATACTCCAAATATACTGAAAAAACTGTAAGTTAAAATATGATTAAAACTATTTCTCTTAGCTTTATAGATATTAATAATTCAACCTATTGTGTCTCATGTGACAACATTGTCAGATAATATTATAATACCAGGTAAATAGAAACATCATTTTGAATTTATTTTTATTTTGTTATTATGTTCAGTAAGCCAACATATAGTACATCATTAGTTTTTTCCTTTTACTTAATTTTTCTCTTTACTTCTCAGTTTTGTATTTTGTTTTATTTATTTATTTATTCAGTTAGCCAACATATAGTACATCATTAGTTCTCGATGTAGTGTTCAATGAATCATTAGTTGCATGTAACACTTAGTGCTCATCACAACATGTGCCCTCCTTTATACTCATCACCCGGATACCACCTCTCTCTAACCCCCCCCCATTTTCTAACCTTCAGTTTGTTTCCCAGAGTCCAGAGTCTCTCATGGTTTGTCTCCCTCTCTGATTTCTTCCCATTCAGTTTTCCCTCCCTTCCCTTCCCTCCCTTCCCCTATGGTCTTCTGCACTATTCCTTACATTCCACATATAAGTGAAACTATATGATAATTGTTTTTCTCTGCTTGACTTATTTCACTTAGCATTATCTCCTCCAGTTCCATCCATGTCAATGCAAAAGGTAGGTTTTCATCCCTTCTGATGGCTGAGTAATATTCCATTGTGTATATGAACCACATCTTTTTTTAGTGTTTTTTTAATTATATTATGTTATTATATTATGTTAGCCACCATACAGTACATCCCTGGTTTTGATGTAAAGTTTGATGATTCATTAGTTGCATATAACACCCAGTGCTCATCACAACATGTGCCCTGCTTAATGCCCATCACCTTGTTACCACATCCCTCCACCCACCTCCCTTTCCGCAACCCACAGTTTGTTTCAGAGTCAAGAGTCTCTCGTGGTTTGTCTCCCTCTCTGATTTCTTCCCATTCAGTTTTCCCTCTCTTCCCCTATGATCCTCTGCATTATTTCTTATATTCCACATATGAGTGAAGCCATATAATAATTGTCTTTCTCTGCTTGACTTATTTCACTTGGCATAATACTCTCCATTTCCATCCATATCGATGTAAATGATAGGTATACATCCTTTCTGATGTATTCCACTGTATATATGAACCACATCTTCTTTATCCATTCCTTTGTTGAAGGACCTCTCGGCTCCTTCCAGTTTGGCTATTGTAGACATTGTTGGTATTGAATTTAAATTAAAAAAAAGAATTGAACCCAGGTTTAGATACGTGTTTTAGGATTGGGGGATGCGGGTAAAACGGACTGGTGGGAAGATGATAGCAGTGGTATAGACCGCTTAATATGTTACAACTTCCATTTTTAAAGTAATGAAGGGAATGGGCATTTGAGGTAATAAGAGCTGAAACCAGGGAAATGACAATGAAGAAAGACTAACTGGAGAAAATCTAGGAGTAAAAATTTTGGGGGATCTTGAATGCCAGGTTGAAAAATTAGGATTTTATTCAGGCGGGTCTTTGTCAACCAATGGAGGAATAGCCAATGCTAGATCTTCAAATAACACAAACTTCACATTAATGGAAGTTGGGCACTTCTTAGCTTTCCCTGGAAACTTTTATCTTACATTTGCAAACAGTGAGACAACTTTGGAGGCTAACATGATACTTTAGGGGGAAATGATGGGGAAGTGTACTAGGGAAGTGGTAATGACGGAGGGAGAAGTGGGAAAACTCGAGAGATTCCAGAGCTAGAATAACCAGGACTTAATGGCATTTTGGATGTGGGAAGTGAAGGAGAGAAATGAGCATTAAGGACCCTGACCTTGAGCATGTTGATGGTCGAGTCATTCACTGAAGTGGATAACCCAGGAGGAGGAGATAGTTTAGGGTGGTGAAGGGGAAAAAAGATGAATTTCCTTTCAAACATGTTGTAGCTGTGCTTATGGAAGACATCCAAAGAGGTAGTCACATTTACCTGCTTGTACAAAATACTCATTTTAAACTATCACAGGTGGGGGCGGAGGTTAAGATGGCAGAGGAGTAGGGGACCCCTTTTTCAGCTGGTCCCCTGAGTTGAGCTGGATAGGTACCAGACCAGCAGGAACATCCATGGAATCAGCCTGAGATGCAGGAAGATACATCTGGATCTCTACAAATGAACATCTCCAGCGCTGAGTATCGAGGTACGAAGCGGGGAGCCTTGAAACCGCGCACAGATATCGGAAGCTAAACAGAAGGCGGAGGGAGCCGCCGTGTCAGGGCGCCGGGAAGCGGTAGCCACCTGCACGGGGGAGCGGACAGACCACGGACCCTCACGCTTGAGACAGCAGACGGAGAAGGGAGCTCCGGGAGCGCACGCGGGACGGCTGGCAGTTGGCGGGCCACCTGCACGGGAGAGCAGGCGGACTCGCGGATGGCACCCGCAAGACAGCAGACTTAGAACGCGAGCTCCAGGAGCGCGCGCGCAGGGCGGCTGGCGGGCCACCTGCACCGGGGAGCCGGGTGGACCGCGGACCCGCACTCTGGAAACAGCAGACTGAGTCCGTGAGCCGGGAGCGTGCGCCACCAAGCATCTCACGGAGCTCCAGAACTCCGGTGTGCTCACTGGACTGAGGCTGAGACCGGGAGCTCCGGGAGCGTGCGCGGGGCGGCTGGCGGCTGGCAGCTGGAGGGCCACCTGCACGGGGGAGCAGGCGGACTCGCGGTCAGCACCCGCGAGACACCAGACTGAGACGGGGAGCTCTGGGAGCCCGCGCAGGGCGGCTGGCGGGCCACCTGCACCGGGGAGCGGGCGGACCGCGGACCCGCACTCTGGAAACAGCAGACTGAGTCCGTGAGCCGGGAGCGTGCGCCACCAAGCATCTCACGGAGCTCCAGAACTCCGGTGTGCTCACTGGACTGAGGCTGAGACCGGGAGCTCCGGGAGCGTCCGCGGGGCGGCTGGCGGCTGGAGGGCCACCTGCACGGGGGAGCAGGCGGACTCGCGGTCAGCACCCGTGAGACACCAGACTGAGACGGGGAGCTCCGGGAGCCCGCGCGGGGCGGCTGGCGACTGGCGGCTGGTGGGGTTGGAAACACAAAGGACAGAGACGCGCCGGCCCTGGAAGTGAGGTCTGGGACGCCGGGTGTGGTGCGCACAGCCCAGGATGCTGCAGGGTTGAGCAGCACCAACAGAAACAGAGTTAAAAGTGGCCAGAACATCAGTGGAGAACGATCCGTGATCCCTCTGTTCTGAGACAGAGGCTGAATTTCAGCCCTGCTGCTCTGACTCTCAGAAGAGGCATAGCAAACCGCCAGGGAAAGCCACAAGAGAACAAAAGCCCGGAAATACCGACTCACAGGGTGCCCATCCCCATTCCCCCTCGCAAGGGACACAGAGACTCTACCCAAACAGGGTTTTCTGAGTACCTGCAGGCAGGCCCCTCCCCCAGAAGGCAGGCTGAAAAATCAAGAAGCCCACAACCCGGAGCGCCTGAGTGGCGCAGTCACCAAGCACCTGTCTTCGGATTAGGGTGTGATCACAACGCTCCGTAAGGAGTCCTTCATCGGGCTTCTCCACCGGGAACCTGCTTCTTCCTCTCCCACTCCTCTGCTTGGGTTCCCTTTCTTGCTGACTGTCTGTCTCTCTCTCTCAAATAAATAAATAAAATCTTTAAGGAAGAAGCACATCCCTAAGAGATCTCTATAAAACAAGGGCGCACGGCCTGGGTCCCAGTCAACACTTGGGCTCTGGACAACCCTGCAATCTCTCTTCATCAGAATGACGAGAAGGAGAAGTCCCCCCCAGCAAAGAAAAGATAATGAGTCTGTGGCCTCTGCCACAGAATTGGCCTCGGCCACAGAATTAATACATACGGATGTATCCCAATTATCAGAAATGGAATTCAGAGCAACAATGGTCAAGATGATGAGTAAACTTGAAAAAAGCATCAGAGAAAGCGTTGCTGAGAATATAGAATCCCTAAGGGGCAGAAATGAGAGCGAATCTGACAGAAATTAAAATTCTATGAGCCAAATGCAGTCAAAACTAGAGGCTCAGATGGCCAGGGTCACCGAGGCAGAGGAACGCGTTAGCGAATTGGAGGATGGGTTAGTAGAAGAAAAAACGAAAATAGAAGCTGGTCTTAAAAAAATCCACGCCCACGAATGTAGATTACGGGAGATTACTGACTCTATGAAACGATCCAATGTCAGAATCATCGGCATCCCTGAAGGGGTGGAGAAAAACAGAGGTCTAGAAGAGATATTTGAACAAATTGTAGCTGAAAACTTCCCTAATCTAGCAAGGGAAACAAGCATTCGTGTCCAAGAGGCAGAGAGGACCCCATCCAAGCTCAACCAGGACAAACCTACGCCACGGCATGTCATAGTGCAATTCGCAAATATTAGATCCAAGGATACAGTATTGAAAGCGGCCAGGGCAAAGAAATTTCTCACGTACCAAGGCAAAGGTATCAGGATTACGTCAGACCTGTCTACAGAGACCTGGAATGAGAGAAAGGCTTGGGGGGGCATTTTTAAAGCTCTTTCAGAGAAAAACATGCAGCCAAGGATCCTTTATCCAGCAAAGCTGTCATTCAGAATTGATGGAGAAATAAAGACGTTCCAAAATCGCCAATCATTAACCAATTTCGTAACCACGAAACCAGCCCTACAGGAGATATTAAGGGGGGCTCTATAAAGGTAAAAAGGCCCCAAGAGTGATACAGAGCAGCAAGTCACAACCGATACAAAGACTTTAAAGAGAAATGGCATCATTAAAATCATATCTGTCAATAATCTCTATCAATCTAAATGGCTTAAACTCTCCCATAAAACGCCACAGGGTTGCAGATTGGATAAAAAGACATGACCCATCCATTTGCTGTCTACAAGAGACTCATTTTGAACCCAAAGATGCATTCAGACTTAGAGTAAGGGGATGGAGTACCATCTTCCACGCAAATGGACCTCAAAAGAAAGCTGGAGTAGCAATTCTCATATCAGATAGACTGGATTTTAAACTAGAGGCCATAGAGAGAGATACAGAAGGGCACTATATTATTCTTAAAGGAAGTATTCAACAAGTGGATATGACAATTATTAATATATATGCCCCCAACAGGGGAGCAGCAAGATACACAAGCCAACTCTTAACCAAAATAAAGAGACATATAGATAAGAACACAGTAATAGTAGGGGACCTCAACACCCCACTATCAGAAATAGACAGAACACCCTGGCAAAAACTAAGCAAAGAATCAAAGGCTTTGAATGCCATACTCGACGAGTTGGACCTCATAGATATATATAGAACACTACACCCCAGAACCAAAGAATACTCATTCTATTCAAATGCCCATGGAACATTCTCAAGAATAGATCATGCTCTGGGACACAAAACAGGTCTCAGCCAATACCAAAAGATTGAAATTATCCCCTGCATATTCTCAGACCACAACGCTCTGAAATTGGAACTCAACCACAAGGAAAAACCTGGAAGAAACTCAAACACTTGGAGGCTAAGAACCATCCTGCTCAAGAATGACTCGATAAACCAGGAAATCAAAAAACAAATTAAACAATTTATGGAGACCAACGAGAATGAATACACAACGGTCCAAAACCTATGGGATACTGCAAAGGCAGTCCTAAGGGGGAAATACATAGCCATCCAAGCCTCACTCAAAAGAATAGAAAAATCTAAAATGCAGTTTCTATATTCTCACCTCAAGAAACTGGAACAGCAACAGAGGGACAGGCCTAACCCACTGACAAGGAAGGAGTTGACCAAGATTAGAGCAGAAATCAATGAATTAGAGACCAGAACCACAGTAGAGCAGATCAACAGGACTAGAAGCTGGTTCTTTGAGAGAATCCATAAAATTGATAGACCACTGGCAAAACTTGTCCAAAAACAAAGAGAAAGGACTGAGATTATTAAAATTATGACTGAAAAGGGAGAGGTCACGACCAGCACCATTGAAATTGCAAGGATTATTAGAAACTTTTATCAACAGCTATATGCCAAAAAACTAAACAATCTGGAAGAGATGGAGGCCTTCCTGGAAACCTATAAACTACCAAGACTGAAACAGGAAGAAATAGATTTCTTAAATAGGCCAATTAACTATGAAGAAATTGAGTCAGTGATAAACAACCTTCCAAATAATAAAACTCCAGGCCCAGACGGTTTTCCTGGGGAATTCTACCAAACATTCAAAGAAGAAATAATACCTATTCTCCTAAAGCTATTTCAAAAAATAGAAACAGAAGGAAAGCTACCAAACTCATTCTATGAGGCTAATATTACCTTGATCCCCAAACCAGGCAAAGACCCCCTCAAAAAGGAGAATTACAGACCGATTTCTCTAATGAATATGGATGCCAAAATCCTCAACAAGATCCTTGCTAATAGAATCCAACAGTACATTAAAAGGATTATCCATCATGACCAAGTGGGATTCATACCTGGGATGCAAGCATGGTTCAACACTCGCAAATCAATCAATGTGATACATCATATCAACAAGAAAAGACTCAAGAACCATATGATCCTCTCAATTGATGCAGAAAAAGCATTTGACAAAATACAGCATCCTTTCCTGATTAAAACCCTTCAGAGTGTAGGAATAGAGGGTACATTTCTCAATCTCATAAAAGCCATCTATGAAAAGCCTACTGCAAGCATTATTCTCAATGGGGAAAAGCTGGAAGCCTTTCCCTTAAGATCAGGAACACGACAAGGATGCCCACTCTCGCCACTATTATTCAACATAGTACTAGAAGTCCTTGCAACAGCAATCAGAAGACAAAAAGGGATCAAAGGTATCCAAATCGGCAAAGAAGAAGTCAAACTGTCTCTCTTTGCAGATGACATGATACTCTATATGGAAAACCCAAAGGAATCCACTCCCAAACTATTAGAAGTTATAGAACAATTCAGTAAGGTGGCAGGATACAAAATCAATGCCCAGAAATCAGTTGCATTTCTATACACGAATAACGAGACTGAAGAAAGAGAAATTAGGGAATCCATCCCATTTACAATAACACCAAAAACCATGCGTTACCTTGGAATTAACTTAACCAGAGACGTAAAGGACCTATATGCTAGAAACTATAGATCACTTTTGAAAGATATTGAGGAAGACATAAAAAGATGGAAAAATATTCCATGCTCATGGATTGGAAGAATTAACATAGTTAAAATGTCCATACTACCCAGAGCAATCTACACTTTCAATGCTATCCCGATCAAAATACCGAGGACATTTTTCAAAGAACTGGAACAAATAGTCCTTAAATTTGTATGGAACCAGAAAAGGCCCCGAATCTCCAAGGAACTGTTGAAAAGGAAAAACAAAGCTGGGGGCATCACAATGCCGGATTTCGAGCTGTACTACAAAGCTGTGATCACAAAGACAGCATGGTACTGGCACAAAAACAGACACATCGACCAATGGAACAGAATAGAGAACCCAGAAATGGACCCTCGGCTCTTTGGGCAACTAATCTTTGATAAAGCAGGAAAAAACATCCGGTGGAAAAAAGACAGTCTCTTCAATAAATGGTGCTGGGAAAATTGGACAGCTACATGCAAAAGAATGAAACTTGACCACTCTCTCACACCATACACAAAAATAAACTCCAAATGGATGAAAGACCTCAATGTGAGACAGGAATCCATCAAAATTCTAGAGGAGAACATAGGCAACAACTTCTATGACATCGGCCAGAGCAACCTTTTTCACGACACATCTCCAAAGGCAAGAGAAATAAAAGATAAAATGAACTTATGGGACTTTATCAGGATAAAGAGCTTCTGCACAGCCAAGGAAACAGTCAAAAAAACTAAGAGACAGCCCACGGAATGGGAGAATATATTTGCAAAGGACACCACAGATAAAGGACTGGTATCCAAGATCTACAAAGAACTTCTCAAACTCAATACACGAGAAACAAATAAACAAATCATAAAATGGGCAGAAGATATGAACAGACACTTTTCCAATGAAGACATACAAATGGCTAACAGACACATGAAAAAATGTTCAAAATCATTAGCCATCAGGGAAATTCAAATCAAAACCACACTGAGATACCACCTTACGCCAGTTAGAATGGCAAAGATAGACAAGGCAAGAAACAACAATTGTTGGAGAGGATGTGGAGAAAGGGGATCCCTCCTACATTGTTGGTGGGAATGCAAGTTGGTACAGCCACTCTGGAAAACAGTGTGGAGGTCCCTTAAAAAGTTAAAAATTGAACTACCCTATGACCCAGCCATTGCACTACTGGGTGTTTACCCCAAAGATACAGACGTAGTAAAGAGAAGGGCCATATGCACCCCAATGTTCATAGCTGCATTGTCCACAATAGCCAAATCATGGAAGGAGCCGAGATGCCCTTCAACAGATGACTGGATTAAGAAGCTGTGGTCCATATATACAATGGAATATTACTCAGCTATCAGAAAGAACGAATTCTCAACATTTGCTGCAACATGGACGGCACTGGAGGAGATAATGCTAAGTGAAATAAGTCAAGCAGAGAAAGACAATTATCATATGATTTCTCTCATCTATGGAACATAAGAACTAGGAGGATCGGTAGGGGAAGAAAGGGATAAAGAAAAGGGGGGTAATCAGAAGGGGGAATGAAACATGAGAGACTATGGACTATGAGAAACAAATGAAGACTTCAGAGGGGAGGGGATGGGGGAATGGGATAGACTGGTGATGGGTAGTAAGGAGGGCACGTATTGCATGGTGCACTGGGTGTTATACGCAACTAATGGAGCACTGGGTGTTATACGCAACTAATGGAGCATCAAACTTTACATCGGAATCTGGGGATATACTGTATGGTGATTAACATAACATAATATAATAATATAATAATATAATAAAATAATATAATATAATAAAATAAAGAAAAAGACATGAGACACATAGAAAACAAAAAGTAAAGTGGCAGATATAAATCCAACTGTATCAATAATAACATTAAGTGTGAATGGATTAAACAATCAGATAAAAAATGCAGAGACTGTCAAAAAAAAAATAATAAAGTATCACAGGTGTATGATTATCTAACCTTCAACCTAAAAAAGTTGTAAACTTTCTGAGTTTTCTTGTGTCTTCCAGGGTCTTACTGTCCATATACTCAGGAAGTTGCTTTTCATATGTTACCCCAAATTATTCTGGTGTATTTTAAAACTATTCCCTACCTACTGTTGCTAGAATCCAAGAACAGATGCTCTTTCATTCTCCTTATAGTCTCTTTTCACATTTTCAAAGAACTCCAAATACACGCACACATGAAATCCTGTCCATCCCTCTGTAAAACTTCCATTTAAATTCTGCTAGGAATTTATTTCTTCATCTCTGAACTTTCACAGTCTTGTGTACCACTAATATGGCACTAAACCACTGTTAATTTTATATTTCTGTATATCTTTTTTGTATATATACTATCTCCTCTACTAAACTGTAGGCTCTTTGGAGGCAGAAGCAGGCATCCCCCCACGGCATCTGCCACATTGTGAAAATTCATTGATCAATACAAACATAAAAGAGAGTATAGCACATTGCTTTACACATAATTGGTGCTGAAGAAATACTTGTCTAGTGAATGACAGAAACCCCAATGTCAACCTTCATTTGATAAAATCAGCCTCACAGGACCTATTTCCTAAATGGTATGTTCTCACTGCTCTCCTTGTTGTCATTAAGTGCATGTGACATGGTCATATAAGACCCAGATACTAAACTTGACCCCTTTAACAGAAGACATTAAAGCCCTCTTAGTTACATTTTTTTAATTCAAGAATGGTGTGTAAATGTATTGTAAAATTGAAAATTCTAAGAGAATAGAACTTAAATTTTGTCACCAAAAAACCCCACTTAAAAATGTGTGAGATGATGGATGTGAAAATAGACAGAGGGGGGGAGTCCTTTCACAATGTGTGTGTGTGTGTGTGTGTGTGTGTGTGTAATCACAATGTACATTTTAAATATATTAGAATTTTATTTCTCAATTACACCTTATTAAATCTGACAAAAACACAGGTATTTAAGAAAATGACATAAAGCATAATGCATTTTCCTTATCCAAACACTTTTCTGGTCTCCCTTTTCATTACTCAAGCAGAACTCAGAAGCATTTACAAAGTTCTGAGCATTGTGAACTGGCTGCCTATCAAAGCACTACATTGTGGATAGTTCAGCCTCTGAATTCACTCTTCTTATTCTTTGCAACCACCCCCATTAGTTAACAATTCAAAGCTACAAGCTCCAGCACTCAGTTCCCCTACTTTCTTGTGCTGATTGAGGAATGATAGTTCAGTTAGTCATCCATACCATTGTTTCTTCTGTGTTTTGACTTTGCTCAGAAGTCCCTATTGATATCTACTAAAAGATTTGGTCTAGGTCTTCAAATAAAGAGGAGAAGAAGGGAGTGGTGAAGGAGGGATGTATGCACCTTGTCCATGGCCTTTTCCCCCTGAAAAAAAAGCAATCTGGATTTCCACAGTCTTCACAAATATGTGCATCAAACCAAAAAACTAGCCAGTTTTGTTTCCTTTACAATGACCAGCCTTATCTAAACCAGAAGGGCCCTATAATGAGAGAATCAAAGATTGAGATCTCTGCATAGTTTAGTCCTTCTGTTAAAGTATAATGGTCACTTGACATAAAAATTTTAAAAATCACATTCTAGTCTTAGTCTTGAGACCTTTGGCAAGTAGTTTCTTCTGACTGGACATAAGCCTCTTCATATTTAAGATGAGGTAAGTTGAATTAGAGAATTTCTCAGATTCCTTATGTCACTGACATCCTGAAATAATAATAATAATAGCAATAACAACAACATAATAATCATAATAATAATATTCATAAAATTGAGACTTTGTCATGAATTTATGTGCTAAGAATGTATCAATAAATTTACATGAGTCTGGAACAGTGAAGGAGGAGCATATTTTCAAGGTAGACAATAATCTGCTATTCTTTGGAAAGCAAGACTTTAAAAGCTCTTTTAAAATGATTACAGCCCAATCTGTTTTTTAGTACAGATATATATATATATATTTTTTTTTACCAAGTTAGGATTTATTTTATTTTATTTTATTTGACATTTACAATATATATTTTATTTCATAGCTTTGATCAAAATTAGTAATGCATTGGCCATTTTTTTATTATATTATGTTAGTCACCATACAGTTTTAGTACAGATATATTGAAGAGTAATTCATATAACATAAAATTCATCTATTGTTAGTATACAATCCAATGATTTTTTAAAAAAGATTTTATTTATTTATTTGACAGAGAGAGAGAGACAGTCAGCGAGAGAGGGAACACAAGCAGGGGGAGTGGGAGAGGAAGAAGCAGGCTCCCAGCAGAGCAGGGAGCCTGATGCGGGGCTCGATCCCAGGATCCTGGGATCATGACCTGTGCCGAAGGCNTGACCTGTGCCGAAGGCAGATGCTTAACGGCTGAGCCACCAAGGTGCCCACAATCCAGTGATTTTTGATGAATGTATAGAGTTCTGCAATCTAGAATTATATAACATCTGATCTTTTGTTTCTGGTTTCTTTTACTTAGCATATTATTTTGAGGGTCATCTATACTGCAGCATGTATCGTTGTATATTTGTTTATATTACTGAATAGTATTCTGTCATATAGATATACCCACATTTTCTTTATCCATGCACAGGTTGGTAAGACATATTGATTTTTTACAGTTTTTGCTATAATAAATAATGTTGCTTTGAATGTTTTCTGGTATAATTCTTGCTTGAACTTGATATACAATCCTCTGAATATGCTGCTGGGTTCAGTTTTCTAGTATTTTGTTAAGGATTTTTGCATTCACAAGGGAATTGGTATACAGTTTTATTTTCTGATGTCTTTATCTTACTTCAATACTGGGATGACTCAGCCTAATAGAATGAGTAAATAAATATTCTTTCCTTTTCTATTTTTTGGAAGAGATGCATGCACTCTGATGTTTATAGCAGCATTATCAACAATAGCGAAATTATGGAAAGAGCCCAAATGTCCATCGACTGATTAATGGATAAAGAAGATGTGTGTGTGTGTGTGTGTGTGTGTGTGTGTGTGTGTATAATGGAATGTTACTCAACCATACAAAAGAAGAGATTGAAAATAATTGATGCTAACCCTTCTTTAAATGTTTGGAAGAATTCGCTGGTGAAACCATCTGGTCCTGGGTTTTTCTTTGTTTGGAAAAATTTTATTAATAATTTAGTCTCTTCACTTGTATTTACACCTGTTCAGATTTGTTATTTTCTTGAGTCTATTCAGGGTGTTTACATATTTCTAGGAATTTGTCCTTTTCATCTAGGTTATCTTAATTTGTTGTTATATAATTCCTCATAGTATTCTCATATTTCTTTTCATTTCAGTAAGATCAATAGCAATGTTCCCTTTTTTATTCCCGATTATAGTAATTTGAGTCCTCTCAGCTTTTGGGGGCTACCTGAAGTTTTTTCTGTGTTTTGGACCTTTTCAAATAACAAACTTTTGGTTTTGTTTGTATTATTGATTTTCTATTTTTTATTTCATGTATTTCTACCTACTGTAATCTGTATTATTGCCTTCCTCCTGCCTGTTTTGGGTTTCATATGCTCTTTTTTTTTCTAGTTTCTAGGTGCAAATTTATTGCTTTGGGATCTTCCTTATCTTAAGCTTTTATTTAAATTCCAGTTAGTTAACATACAGTGTTATATTACTTTCAGGTGTACAATGTAATGATTCAACAATTCCATATATCACCCTGTGCTCATCATAAGTGCATTCCTTAAACCCCATCATCTATTTAACACATTCCCCCACCTACATCTCCTCTGGTAACCAACAGTTTGTTCTCTATAGTTAAGACTGTTTCTTGGTTTGTGTTCCTCTCGCTCTTTCTTCCCCTTTGTTCAGTTGTTTTCTTTTCTGAATTCCACATATGAATGAAATCATACACTATTTGTCTTTATCTGACTGACTTATTTCATTAGCATAATACTCTCCACTCCATCCATGTCATTGCAAATGGGAAGATTTCATTCTTTATGGCTCAAAAATATTCCTGTGTGTGTGTGTGTGTGTGTGTGTGTGTGGACTTTTGAGCTGCTTGCATGATATGCTATTGTAAATAATGTTGCTATAAACATAGAGGTGCATGTATCCCTTTAAATTAGTGTTATTATATCCTTTGGGTAAATACCTGGTAGTTCAATTGATGTAACTTTTTGAGGAACCTCCATACTGTTTTACAGAGTGACTACACCAGTTTGCATTCCCAAAAACAGAGCAAGCGGTTTCCCCTTTCTCCAGATCCTTACCAACACCTGGTGTTTGTTGTATTATTAATTTTAGCAATTCTGAGAGGTGTGATGTGATATCTGATTGGAGATTGGATTTGCATTTCCCTGATGATCACTGATGCTGAGCATCTATCATATGTCTGTTGGCCATTTGAATGACTTCTATGGATAAATGACTATTCATGTCTTCTGCCCATTTTTTAATTGGATTATCCGATTTTGGATGTTGAACAACTTAAGTTTTTATATATTTTGGATACTAACCCTTTATCAGATATGTCATTTGCAAATGCCTTATCCCATTCCACAGTTTGCTTTTAGTTTTATTGATTGTTTCCTACACTGTGCAGAGCTTTTTTATTATGATGTAGTCCAAATAGTTTATTTTTGCTTTAATTTCCCTTGCCTCAGGAGACATCTCTAGAAAGAAGTTGCTTAGGCCAATGTCAAAGAAGTTACTGCCTGTGTTTTCTACAATTTTTATTATTTCAGGTCTCACATTTAGGTTTTTAATCAACTTTGAATTTATTTTTGTGTATGGTGTAAGAAAGTGGTCTAGTTTCATTCTTCTGCTTGTTGCTTTCCAGGTTTCCCAACAACATTTGTTGAAAAGACTGTCCCTTTCCCATTGGACATTCTTTCTGCTACGTCAAAGATTAATTGACCATATATTTGTGGGTTCATTTATGGAATTACTATTCTATTCCATTGGTCAGTGTGTCTATATTTCTGTGCCAGTACCATACTGTTTTGATCACGATAGCTTTCTAATATAACTTGAAGTCTGGAACTGTGATGTCTTTAGCTTTGTTTTTCTTTTTCAAGGTTGCTTTGCCTATTCAGGGTCTATTGTGGTTCCATATAAATTTTAGGATTGTTTTCTCTTGCTCTGTGAAAACTGCTATTGGTATTTTGATAAGGATTGCATTAAATGTATAGATTGCTTTAGGTAGTATAGCCATTTTAACAGTATTTGTTCTTCCAATCCATGAGAAGGGAATGTCTTTCCATTTCTTTGTGCCATTTTTAATTTTTTTCAGCAGTGTTTTACAGTTTTTACAGTATAGATCTTTTACCTCCTTGGTTAGGTTTATTCCTAGGTATCTTAAATTTTTTGATGCAATTGGAAAGGGAATTGATTCCTTGATTTCTCTTTCTGCTACTTCATTATTGGTGTGTAGAAACGCAACAGATTTCTGTACACTGATTTTATATGCCATGACTTGGCTGAATTTGTGTATCAGTTCTAGCAATTTTTTGGTGGAGTCTTTCAGGTTTTCTACAGAGTATCATGTCATCTGCAAATAGTGTGAGTTTGACTTCTTCCTTGCTGAGTTGGATGTCTTTTATTTCTTATTGTTGCCTGATTGCAAAGGCTAGAACTTCCAGTACTATGTTGAATAAAAATGATGAGAATGGATATCCCTGCCTTGTTTCTGACTGTACAGGTAAACTCTCATTTTTTCCCCATGAGGATGATATTAGCTATGGGTTTTTCATATATGGCCTTTATGATGTTGAGGTATGTTCCCTTTAGCCCTACTTTGTTGAGGGTTTTTCTCATGAATTGATGTTGTACTTCATCAAATGCTTTTTCTGCATCTATTGAAAGGATTATATTGTTCTTGTCCTTTATCATATTGATGTGATGTGTCATGTTGATTGATTTGTGGATATTGGATGACCCTTGCAACCCAGGAATAAATCCCATTTGATCTTGGTGAATGATTTTTTAATGTATTGTTTAATTTGGTTTGCTTGTATTTTGTTGAGGATTTTTGCATCTATGTTCATCAGAGATATTGACATATACTTCTCTTCTTTAGTGGAGTGTTTTCTGATTTTGGTATCAGGGTAATGCCAGCCTCATAGAACGAATTTCAAAGTTTCCTTCCAATTATATTTTTCAGAATATTTTGAGAAAAATAAGTATTAATTCTTCTTTAAATATTGATAGAGTTTGCCTGTGAAGCAATCTGGTCCTGGACTTTTATGTGTTGGGAATTTTTTGATTACTGATTTAATTTCATTGGTTATCAGTCTATTCATGTTTCCTATTTCTTTCTGTTTCAGTTTGTTAATTGATATGGTTATAGGAATATATCCATTTCTTCTAAGTTGCACAGTTTGTCGACATATTGTTTTTTTTTCTTTCAAGATTTTATTTAAATTCGACTTCAGCTCACATATAGTGTAGTATTATTTTCAGGGGTAGAATTAATGATTCACCAGTTGCATATATCACCCAGTGCTCATTACATCAAGTGCCCATGAGCCAATTACCCCATCCCCCCATCTACCTCCCTTCCAGCAACCCTCAGTTTGTTCCTGTATTTAAGAGTCTTTTATTATTTGCCTCCATGTCTTTATCTCATTTTATTTTTCCTTTCCTTCCCCTGTGTTAATCTGTTTTGTTTCTTAAATTCCAATATAAAAATCCAGTTAAAAAATGGGCATGGGCACCTGGGTGGCTCAGTCGTTAGGCATCTGCCTTCAGCTCAGGGCGTGATCCCAGCATTCTGGGATTGAGCCCCACATCAGGCTCCTCTAATGGGAGCCTGCTTCTTCCTCTCCCACTCACCCTGCTTGTTGTTCCCTCTCTCACTGGCTGTCTCTCTCTCTCTGTCAAATAAATAAATAAAATCTTTAAAAAAAATGGGCAGAAAACATGAACAGACCTTTCTCCAAAGAAGACATATACATGGCCACCAGACACACACAAAAATGCTCAACATCACTCAGCATCAGGAAAATACAAATCAAAACCACAATGAGATACCACCTCACACCAGTCAGAATGGTTAAAAAAAACAACTCAGGAATCAACAGATGTTGGCAAGGATGCAGTGAAAGGGGAACCCTCTTACGTTCTTGGTGGGAATGCAAACGAGTGTGGTCACTCTGGAAAACAGTATGGAGATCTCTCAAAAACTTAAAAATAGAACTACCCTATGATGCTGCAATTGACTACTATGTATTTATCCAAAGGATATAAGCATAGTAATTCAAAAGGGCACATACATCTCAATGTTTATATCAGCATTATCCACAGTAGCCCAAACATGGAAAAAGCCCAAATGTCCATCAACTGATAAATAGATAAAGAAGACATGGCATACACACACACACACACACACACACACACACACACACACACACACACTTACACAGTGGAATATTACTCAGCCAACAAAAAGAATGAAATCTTGACATTTGCAATGGCATGGATGGACACACTGTTTTTCATAATAATCTGTGACAATTCTATTTCTGTGGTGTTGGTTGTTATTTCTCCTCTTGCATTTGTGATTTTATTTATTTATTTATCTATTTACTTATTTATTTTTAAAGATTTTATTTATTTATTTGACAGAGACAGAGACAACCAGCAAGAGAGGGAACACAAGCAGGGGGAGTGGGAGAGGAAGAAGCAGGCTCATAGCAGAGGAGCCTGATGTGGGGCTCGATCCCACAATGCAGGGATCACGCCCTGAGCCGAAGGCAGAAGCTTAACCACTATGCCACCCAGGCACCCCTCATTTGTGATTTTATTTATTTGAGTATTTTCTATTTTCTTTTGATAACTCTGGCTGGAAGTTTATCAATTTTATTTATGTTTTCAAAGAACCAGCTCCTGGTTTCATTGATCTGTTCTATTGTTTTTTCAATTTCTATATCATTTACTCCTGCTTAATATTTAGTATTTTCTTCCTTCTGCTGGCTTTAGGCTACATTTGTTGTTCTTTTTGTAGCTCCTTTAGGTCTAAGGTTAGTTTGTTTATTTGTGATTCTACTTCTTTGTTGAGGTAAACCTGTGCTGCATCTCAAAGTTTTGGTTTTTTTTTAAATTTTTTAAAATTCTTTATTTAAATTCCACTTATTTATCATACGGTGCAATACTAGTTTCAGTTGTACAACACAGTGACCCAACACCTCCATACAATACCCAGTGCTCATTAGGACTGCACTCCTTAATTCCCATCATTTATTTAACCCACTCTCCCATCCCCTCCCTTCTGGTAACCATCAATTCATTCTCTAGAGTTAAGACTGTATTTTATGGTTTGTGTGTCTCTCTTTTTTCCCCCATTTGCTCATCTGTTTTGTTTCTTAAGTTCCACATATGAATGAAATCATATGGTATTTGTCTTCCTCTGACTTATTTCACTTAGCATAATAATTTCTAGCTCCATCCATGCTGTTGCAAATGTCAAGATTTCATTATTTTTAATGGCTGAGTAATATTTCATTGTATATATGTACCAAAACTTCTTTATCCTTTAAACAGTCCATAGACACTTGGGCTATTCTCATAATTTGTGTATTAGAGAAAATGCTACTAAAAACATTGGGGCGCATGTGTCACTTCAGGTTAGTATTTTTGTATTCTTTGGGTAAATACTTAGTAGTTCAAGTGCTGGATTGTAAAGTAGTTCTCCTTTAACTATTTGAGGAACCTGCATACTGTTTTCCACAGTAGCTGCACCTGTTTGCATTCCCACTAACAGTGCAAGAGGGTTCCCCTTTTCTCCATATCCTTGCCAATACCTCTAGTTTCTTCTGTTACTGATTTTAGCCATTCTGACAGGTAGGAAATGATATGTCATTGGAGTTATGATTTGCATTTCTCTGATGACCAGTGATGTTGAGCATCTTTTCATGTGTCTGTTGACCATCTGTATGTCTCCTTTGGAAAAACGTCTATACATGAATTCTGCCCATTTTTAGTTGGATTATTTGTGTTCTTTGGGTGTTGAGTCTTATGTTATTTTTTTTAAAAAATATTTTATTTATTTGAGAGAGAGAGCATGAATGGGGGGAGGGGCAGAAGAAGAGGGACAAACAGACTTCCCACTGAGCAGGGAGCCTGATGTGGGGCTCCATCCCAGGACCCTGAGTTCATGACCTGAGCCAAAGGTAGACACTTAACTAACTGAGCCACATGGGCAGCCCTTGTAAATTCTTTATATATTTTGGATACTAGCCCTTTATCAGGTATGTCATTTGCAATTATGTTCTCCTATTTCATAGGCTGACTTTTAGTTTTGTTGATTGTTTCCTTCACTGTGCAGAAGCTTTTTATTTTGATGTTGTTCCAATAGTTTGTTCTTGCTTTTCTTTCCCTTGCCTCAGGAGATGTATCTAGAGAGAAGTTTCTATGGCTAATATCAAAGAAATTCCTCATTGTGTTCTCTCCTAGGATTTGGATAGTTTCCTGTCTCACATTTAGGTCTTTAATCCATTTTGAATTTATTTTTTGTGTATGATGTGAGAAAGTGGCCCAGTTTCATTCTTTTGCATGTTGGTGTACAGTTTCCCAGCAGTTTTTTGAAAAGACATTTTTTCCCACTGTATATTCCTTCTTGGTGCTGCATTCTAAAGGTTTTGGACTATTATTTTTTTAATTTAAATGCAAATAGCCAAAGTATAGTACATTATTAGTTTTTGATGTAGTGTTCAATGATTCATTAGTTGCATATAACACCCAGTGCTCATCACAACACGTGTCCTGCTTAATGCCCATCACCTTGTTACCACATCCCTCCACCCACCTCCCTTTCCGCAACCCACAGTTTGTTTCCCAGAGTCAAGATTCTCTCATGGTTTGTCTCCCTCTCTTATTTCTTCCCATTCAGTTTTCCCTCTCTTCCCCTATGATCTTCTGCACTATTTCTTATATTCCACATATGAGTGAAGCCATATAATAATTGTCTTTCTCTGCAGACATATTTCACTTGGCATAATACTCTCCATTTCCATCCATATCAATGTAAATGGTAGGTATACATCCTTTCTGATGGCTGAGTATTATTCCACTGTATATATGAACCACATCTTCTTTATCCATTCCTCTGTTGAAGGACCTCTCGGCTCCTTCCACAGTTTGGCTGTTGTGGACATTGCTGCTATGAATGCTGGGGTGCACGTGCCCCTTCTTTTCACTACATCTGTATCTTTGGGGTAAATACCCAGTAGTGCAATTGCTGGGTTGTAGGGTAGCTCCATTTTTAAGGTCCCAAGGAACCTCCATACTGTTTTCCACAGTGGCTGTACCAGCTTGCATTCTACCAACAGTGTAAGAGGGTTCCCCTTTCTCCACAACCTCACCAACATTTGTTGTTTCCTGTCTTGTTAATTTTAGCCATTCTTTTTTTTTCTTTTGAATCCTTGCTTTATTATTTTGCATTGTATTTTCCATTTTTAAAAACTTTCTTTTATTGTATTATGTTAGTCACCATACATTACATCCCCAGGTTCCGATGTAAAGTTCGATGATTCATTAGTTGCGTATAACACCCAGTGCACCATGCAATATGTGCCCTCCTTACTACCCATCACCAGTCTATTTCATTCCCCCACCCCCCACCCTCTGAGGCCCTCAGTTTGTTTCTCATAGTCCATAGTCTCTCATGCTTCATTCCCCCTTCTGATTACCCCCCCTTTCTTTATCCCTTTCTTCCCCTACCAATCTTCCTAGTTCTTATATTCCATAGATGAGAAAATCATATGATCATTGTCTTTCTCTGCTTGACTTATTTCACTTAGCATTATCTCCTCCAGTGCTGATCATGTTGCAGCAAATGTTGAGAACTCGTTCTTTCTGATAGCTGAGTAATATTCCATTGTATATATTGACCAAAACTTCTTAATCCAGTCATCTGTTGAAGGGCATCTCGGTTCCTTCCACGATTTGGCTGTTGTGGGCAATGCTGCTATGAACATGGGGGTGCATATGGCCCTTCTCTTCACTACGTGGGTATCTTTGGGGTAAATAACGAGTAGTGCAATGGCTGGGTCATAGGGTAGCTCAATTTTTAACTTTTTAAGGGACCTCCACACTGTTTTCCAGAGTGGCTGCACCAAATTGCATTCCTACCAACAATGTAGGAGGGATCCCCTTTCTCCACATCCTCTCCAGCAATTGTTGTTTCTTGCCTTGTCAATTTTTGCCATTCTAACTGGCATAAGGTGGTATCTTAGTGTGGTTTTTATTTGAATTTCCCTGATGGCTAATGATTTTGAACATTTTTTCATGTGTCTGTTAGCCATTTGTATGTCATCATTGGAAAAGTGTCTGTTCATATGTTCTGCCCATTTTATGATTTGTTTATTTGTTTCTCATGTATTGATTTTGAGAAGTTCTTTGTAGATCTGGATAACAGTCTTTTATCTGTAGCATCATTTGCAAATATATTCTCCCATTCTGTGGGCTGCTTCTTAGTTTCTTTGACTGTTTCCTTGGCTGTGCAGAAGCTTTTTATCTTGATGAAGTCCCACAAGTTCATTTTATCTTTTGTTTTTCTTGCCTTTGGAGATGTGTCATGAAAAAGGTTGCTGTGGCTGATGTCAAAGAGGTTGCAGCCTATGTTCTCCTCTAGGATTTTGTTGGATTCCTGTCTCACATAGAGGTCTTTCATCCATTTGGAGTTTATCTTTGTGTATGGTGTGAGAGAGTGGTCAAGTTTAATTCTTTTGCATATAACTGTCCAATTTTGCCAGCACCATTTATTGAAGAGACTGTCTTTTTTCCACTGGATGTGTTTTCCTGAATTGTCAAAGATTAGTTGCCCAAAGAGCCGAGGGTCCATTTCTGGGTTCTCTCTTCTGTTCCATTGGTCTTTGTGTCTGTTTTTGTGCCAGTACCATGCTGTCTTTGTGATCACAGCTTTGTCGTATACATTTAAATACGGCATCGTGATTCCCCCAGCTTTGTTTTTCCTTTTCAACAATTCCGTGGCGATTCAGGGCCTTTTCTGGTTCCACACAAATTTAAGGGCTGTTTGTTCCAGTTCTTTGAAAAATATCATTGGCATTTTGATCGGGATGACATTGAAAGTGTAGATTGCTCTGGGTAGCATAGATGTTTTAACTATGTTTATACTTCTGATTCATGAGCATGGAATATTTTTCCATCCGTTTGTGTCTTCTTCATTGTCTTTCATGGGTGATCTGTACTTTCTAGAATATGGATCCCTTAAGTCTCTGGTTCAGTAAATTCCGAGATAACATGTGATTTTTGGTGCTATTGTAAATGGAATGGATTCTCTAATTTCTCTTTCTTCAGTCTCATTGTTTGTGTATAGAAATGCAACTGATTTCTTTGCATTGAGTTTGTATTCCACCACATTACTGAATTGCTCTCTAAGTTCTAGTAGTTTGGGGGTGGAGTCTTTTGGGTTTTCCCTATAGAGTATCATATCATCTGCGAAGAGAGAGAGTTTGACCTCTTCTTTGACAATTTGAATACCTTTTATCCCTTTTTGTTGTCTGATTGCTGTTGTGAGGACTTCTAGTACTATGTCAAATAATAATGGCAAGAGTGGGCATCTTTGTCGTGTTCTTGATCTTAAGGGAAAGGCTTCCAGCTTTTCCCCACTGAGAATGATATTTGCTGTAGGCTTTTCTTGGATGATTTTATGAAATTGAGGAATGTACCCTCTATCCCTACACTCTGAAGGGTTTTAATCAGGAAAGGATGTTGTGTTTTGTCAAATCCTTTTCCCAAATTATTGACCAGGTCCCAGGCAGTGTGCACTTGTTTTATAGGGACCTTAGGGATGTGGGCTTCTTGATTTTTCAGCTGCCTTCCTGGGGAGGGGCCTGGCGTGCTGATACTCAGGCAGCCCTGTTTGGGTAGAGTCTCCGTGTCCCCTGCGATGGGGGATGGGGATGGGCACAATGTGAGCCGGTATTTACAGGCTTCTGTTCTCTGGCCACTTTCCTTGGCAGTTTTCTGTGCCTCTTTGGAGAGACAGAGCAGCAGTGGCTGTATCTTACATTCTGTCTCAGAACAGAGGGATTGCAGTCTGCTCTCCTCTGAGCTCTGTTGGCCACTTTAACTCTGTTTCTGTTGGTGGCGCTAAAAACCCTGCAGTGTCCTGGGTTGTGCACCCCACAGCCGGTGTCCCAGCCCTCACTTCCAGGGCCGGCATGTCTCTGTCCTTTGTGCTTCTAACACCGCAAGCCGCCCCCAGTTCTCACGCATGCTCCTGAGCTCCCCGTTTCAATGTGGTTCGCATGCGCTCTGGAGCTCTGGTTTTCAGTCTAGTCCCGCATGCAATCTCCCAAGCTCTCAGTTTCAGTCTAGTTCAAGTGTGCGCTCTGGAGCTCCGGTTTTCAGTCTGGTCGCATGTGCGTTCCAGGCTCATGGTCTCAGTTTGCCCTCTCACGGGTGCCAGTCTGCCAGTCCGGCCCGCTCTGCAGTGCAGGTGGCTACTGCTTCCTGGCGCCTGAGCATGGCGGCTCCCTCCCCCTTCTGTTTATCTTCGGATATCTGTGCATGGATTCACAGCTCCCTGCTTAGTACCTCAATACTCAGTGCTGTAGATGTTCGTTTGTTGAGATCCAGATGTATCTTCCTGTGTCTCAGGCTAATTCCGTGGATGTTCAGGATGGTCTGGTACATATCCGGCTCGACTCAGGGAACCAGCTGAAGAAGGGGTCCCCTACTCCACGCCATCGTTTCTCCACACAACATCTCCTTTTATGCTTTTAACCTTGCAGAAAGTGGTCACTTTTCTGTTCATACAGTTTCTGTTATTCTTTTCTTCATTCTCCAGTTGAGTTTGTAGGTATTTAGAATGGTTTCATACTCTCTAGCTGAATCTGGGACCTGATGAAAACTAGGTCTCCTGCTCCTCCTCCATCTTGGGCTCCTTCCTCCCAATTTCACATTTATGTCTTTCAACCATTTTGGGTTTATTTTTGTCTCTGGTGTAAGAAAGTGGTCCAGTTCATTCTTCATGTGGCTGTCCAATTTTCCCAACACCATTTGTTGAAGAGACTGTCTTTTTCTATTGGATGTTATTTCCTACTGTGTGGAATATTAGTTGACCATAGAGTTGAGGATCCATTTCTGGGTCTCTGTTCTTTTCCATTTACCTATTTGTCAGATTTTGTGTCAGGACCATACTGTCTTAATGATTATGGCTTTGTAATACAGCTTGAAGTCCAGCATTGTGATGCCTCCAGCTTTGGTTTTCTTTTTGAACATTCCTCTGGCTATTCAGGGTCTTTTCTGATTCCATACAAATTTTAAGATTATTTGTTTTAGCTTTGTGAAAAATGTCGATGGTATTTTGGTAGGGATTGCATTGAATGTGTAGATTGCTCTGGGTAGCATAGACATTTTAATAATATTTATTCTTCCAATCCATTAGCATGGAATGTTTTTCCATTTCTTTGTGTCTTCTTTTGCTGCATCCCAGAGGTTTTCAACTATCATGTTTTCATTTTCATTTGCTTCAATGTATTTTTAAAATTCTTCTTTAATTTCTTGGTTGACCCATTCATTCTTTAGTAGGATGTTCTTTAACCTCCATGTATTTGTGGTCCTTCCAAATTTCTTCTTGTGATTGACTTCAAGTTTCATAGCATTGTGGTCTGAAAATATGCATGGTATGATCTCGTTCTTTTTGTACCAGTCGAGTCCTGATTTGTGACCCAGTATGTGATCTATTTTGGAGAATGTTCCATGTGCACTTGAAAATCATTTATATTCTGCAGCTTTAAGTTTAAATCTCTGAATATATCTATTAAGTCCAACTGGTCCAGTTTGTCATTCAATACCTTTGTTTCCTTGTGGATTTTCTGCTTAGATCATCTGTCCATTGCTGTGAGTGTGGCGATAAAGGCTCTACTATCATTGTATTATTATCAATGAGTTTCTTTAATTTTGTTATTCACTGGCTTATAAAACTGGCTGCTCTAAGTTAGGGGCCTAAATATTTACAATTCTTAGATCTTCTTGTTGGATAGACCCCTTTATTATGATATAGTGTCCTTCTTCATCTTTTATTTCAGTCTTTCGTTTAAAATCTAGTTTGTCCGATATAAGGATGGCTACTCCAGCTTTCTTTTGATGTCCATTAACATTATAAATGTTTCTATACCCCCTCACTTTCAATTTGGGTGTGCCTTTGGTCTTAAAATGACTCTTGTAAGCCTCATATCAGTGGGTATTTTTTAAATCCATTCTGATACCCTATATCTTTTGATTGGAGCATTTAGTCCATTTACATTCAGATTAATAATTGAAAGAGGGGCACCTGAGTGGCTCAGTCAGTTAAGCATCTGCCTTCGGCTCAGGTCATGATCCCAGGGTCCTGGGATCGAGCCCTGCATTGGGCTCCCTGCTCTGTAGGGAGCCTGCTTCTCCCTCTGTCTACCATTTCCCCTGGTTATGGTCTCTTTGTCAAATAAATAAATAAAACCTTTTAAAAGTGCTCTTTTAAAAAAAAAGATTAATAATTGAAAGATGAATTTAGTGCTATTGTATTACCTGTAATATCACTGTTCCTGTAGATTTTCTCTGTTCCTTCCTGGTCTTTGTTACTTTTGGGCTCTCCCTTGCTGTTCAAAGGATTCCCTTTAATATTCTTGCAGAAATTATTCACTATTCACAAATTCATTTAATTTTTGCATGTCCTGGAAACTCTTTATCTCTGCTATTCTGAATGACAGCTTTACTGGATAAAGTATTGGCTCCATGTTTTTCTCATTTAGTACCCTGAATATATTATGCCAGTCCTTTCTGGCCTGCCAGGTCTCTGTGTACAAGTCTGCTGTCAGCCTTATGTATCTTATGTATCTACCCCTATAGTTTAGGGACCTCTTGTAGTGAGCTGCTTTCATGATTTTCCCTTTATCTTTGTAATTTTTGAGCTTCAGTATATGTTGAGGTGTTGATCTGGTTTTGTTGATTTTGGGAGCATTCCCTGTGCCTCCTGGACTTGAATGCCAGTTTCCTTCCCTAGATTAGGGAAGTTCTGAGCTATATTTTGTTCAAATAAACTCTCTCTACATATATATGTATATATATAATACAAGGAAAGGAAACTATATATATATATATATAAATTATATATAAAATAAATACAAAAAATGAATTTAAAAAGAATTGAAAAAATAAAAAAATTAACTGGAAAAATGATACTGAGAGACTAAGGAATAAAAATACAAAGAATGCTATATACTATTTTCCCTAAGGGCTGAAGCTTTATAGCCTTCTATGATCAGTAAACTTGGTGATAGCTAGTTATCTGTGCTGGTGTTGTGGGGAAGGGGACTGTTGCACTTATTCTCAGGTGGACTTGCCCTAATGGAAATGATCTTCCAGTGGGTGGAGGTAACGCTGGGTATCAGCAGCTCCAGACGCCACTAGGTGGAATTGTTTTGCTCCATGAAGGCTTTCAGAACTAATGGGTGGGAGGAATACGCTGTGCCCACTCTCTAGCCTGGAATGGAAAATTCACACCCCCAGTATTCAGTGAGCCCTCACAGAAGAGCAATCAGCCAATGTTGTCTCCCCAGTTTCTGTCAGAACTCTGTGTTCACCTGGCCTGTGATGGAGCACTTTTATCTCAGGCACGTGACTCAGTTCCAAAACTCCAAATTTTACAAACTCCTGCGGCAAGGACCCACACTGTTCCTTCCAGGCGGGTGGTGTCTCATCACTCTTCTGTCTTTTGCTGGGCCCCTCCCAGTAAAGTGGTCCCACAAGAGTAGTGGTTTGCAGTTTATGGCAACAGAGAGCAGAAAATCAGCACCTAGACTTGCTGTTCTCAGCTGGCTTCTATGTTTTTATGCCTGGGAACTCTGCCACACTCAGGCACCACCTATTGTTCCTGAGACTCCAGGGATCCTGAGACCATGCTGTCATACCTGGGATTCTGCCCCACTATGACACCTGAGCTCTTTAAGCCAGGCACCTCCCCCACCATAGCAGACTTCTAGAAGTTCCCATTTTGCACTCTGCTGCTTATAATACTTCGCAGTAGCCTCCTTAATCAGGCTTCCTCTTCTCTGCTGTATCCTCAGCTATATCACACCTGATTCAAGTCTCTAGCACCTCCTACCTTCCAAATGGTGGTTGCTTTTCTACTGATAGACTTGCAGCATTTGTTTTATTAGATCTTCATTTGATTTCTCATGTGTTCAGAATGATTTGATAACTATCTAGTTATATTCAAGGGATGAGACAAACCTAGGGTCCCTCTACTCCTCCTCCATCTTATCTCCTAAATCCCCCTTTAATATTCTTGCTGGGATGGTTTAGTGGCCTTCGTTTCCTTTAGTTTTGTCTGAGAAACTATCTCTACTACTGTGAATGATAGCATTGCTGGTTAGAGTATTCTTGGTTGCAGATTTTTCCCATTTAGTACTTTGAATATATCATGCCACTCCCTTCTGGCTTGCCAAGTTTTTGTTGAGAAGCCTCCAGCTAGCCTTATGGGTTTTCCCTTGTAAGTAAATGACTTCTTTTCTCTTGCTGTTTTTAAGATTTTTTCTTATTCACGATATTTTGCAAATTTAATTACAATATGTGCTGGTGTTTGTGGGGATTCAGTGCCTGGATAGACAAAATCTGACTTGTATATGCCTCCCTGGATGAGACTGATTGAAAAGCAAAGGAGGAGTGCCCAGAATACTGGGCCTTCTTTGAAGTTTTTTGGCTGAAAGTGGCCAGATTCTTACTGCTGCTCAAGGTTCTCATCTAGGGAGTAAATGTTTACGTTTTGAAGAAAGACAGGCACCTGTGGTTGTCATGAACTTCATGAGCTCCTTGCCTTGCACGCATGTCCCAAGCACTGCTTGCCCTTATCACACACTGCCCCATATATTATTGTCCTGATCATTAAAGCTGCACATTCCTTCTTGTTTTGCTTTTGCACTTGGTGTATTGATAAAACTCACAATAAAAGTGGAGGCAAAGCTTGGCTCAGGGCCTTTTGCCACCAGAGCGTCTGGTCCCCAGGCCCTCTCATTTCTCCTACTAAGGTGTCTGGAGTAATCTTTTCATTTGCCATCTCAGGGTTTGCTGCCAAACCCGATAGGTGTTGGCCTGCTTTTGTTGATTTTGATGGGAGTTCTCTGTGCCTCCTGGGTCAGGATGTCTGTTTCTTTCCCTGAATTATGGAAGTTTTCAACTATTATTTTTTCAAATGAATTTTCTACCCCCTTTCTCTTCTTCTGGGACTCCTATAATCCAAATGTTATTACATTTGATAGAGTCACTGAGTTCCCGAAGTCTGTTCTCTTTTTGCATAATTCTTTCTCTCTTTCATTTGGCTTCATTGCTTTGCATTACTTTGTCTTCTAGGTCATTAATTTATCCCACTGCTTCTTCCAGCCTGCTGTTCATTACATCCAGCATGTTTCTAATCTCATTTATTGAATTCTTCATCACTGATTGATTCCTTTTTAACTCTTTTATCTCTGTGGTAAGAGTTGCACTGAAGCCGTCTATTTTTGTCTCTAGCCCAGTGAGTTTCCTTATGATTGCTGCTTTAAATTCTCCATCAGGCATATTACTTATATCTGTTTTGGTTAGATCTCTGGCCTTGGCCTTATATTGTTCTTTCATTTGGGATAAATTCCTCTGTCTTTGCATTTTGTCTGAGCTTCTGCCTTCTTCTCTGTGTTAGAAAATCTAGTTATGTCCCCTGCTTCTGAAAGTAATGGCCTAAGAGGTCATGTAGTGCCCAGGGCTTGGTGCTTCAGGAAGTATCTCTGGTGTGCGCTGCCTGTGCTCTGCTGTTTTGTTCTTCTTGCACTATCATTCATTCCAGTCATCTGCAGGGGCTCCCCTTGCCTGCAATGGGCAGTTTGCTTCATGGCCTGAATGTGGTGAATTTTAATTAGGCGTGTTATGGTCTGCTTATGAAATGAGACTGATCACCACCTCCACCAGAGCTGAAGCCCTGCAAAACTCTCTGATTGGGAGATGTGATGTGAGAAGGTGTTTGTGCTGGTCTCCTGGGAGAGGACCCTACCATGCTGGGAATGAGGCAAGCATGACTGACAAGGACAGTTCCATCAGAGCACGGGGGGGTGCAGCTTGCTGTAAGCATGTTAGGCAGCCAATGTTCACACTGCACTGCCTCCCACAGGTGGCTCTGCCTTTATGCTAAGGGGTAGGGGAGGGGAATTGTGCCAGCCAGCAACTTTGCTCTCTGAGAGGTGCAAAAATGAACATTGCTTCTCAAGTATGTGCTCTGAGAACAGTGAATAATCTTCCCACAGTGTGCCCCAGGTGCTCTTCAGATTGCTATTTCCACACTGTCTGCCACCAGGTTGTTTGCCTGCCTTCTCACAGCACCCTCTGTGCTCTATCCCAGTGAAGCCCACTGACCTTTAAAACTCCAGGCTTTCAGCCCTACTGGTTTCAAGAACATACAAAATTCTGCCCCTCTCATTTCCTAAGCCAATGGCTTTAGGGAAATGTTCTCCTTGTGCGTTCCCCTTTGTGCTCCTCTTGGTCACCCTTCTCCACTACTATGGCTCCCACCTATCCACAGCACTTACAATTCATTTCTTCCTTAAACCTCATCTCTGAACTTTTAACCTTCTTTCATGTTGCCTCTTTTCTCCTTTTAGTTGTGAAGTTTGTTTTGTCAGGCTTTAAGTCAATTTCTGGGGTATTTAGGATGATTTGGTCGCTTTCAAGTTTTGTTCATGGGATAAGGCAAGCCTAGGGTCCTCCTACTCTGCAGCCATCTTCCTGTCTCAGAGATTTTCTATTTTTGATATAGTCATTTACAGCAACAAATTTCCCTCTCAACACTGCTTTTAATGCATCTCATGAATTTGGGTATGGTATGTCTTTGTTTTAACTCATTGAAAAATATTGTCCAAGTTCCCTTGTAATTTCTAATTTAATCTATTGGCTAAGAATGTGCTGTTTAATATCTACATATCTGTGAAATTTCCATTTTTCTTTCTCTTATTTCTTGTTAGTTTTACTCCATTGTGGTTGGGAAATATACTTTGCATGGCTTCACTCTTTTTAAATTTATTCATTCATTCAATCCCACACATGTGTCCTTGGCCACCACTGCACTTTGGAGTAGCTGGACCTAGACTACCAGCTCAGTTCAAATTTTGATAACACCTTGTATGTACATTGCCCATCCACCACCCACAGAGATACTGCATGCCACTGGCCACCACAAACATGCCCCTGCACCAGGAACTGGAAAGGCACCCAACTTTGGGGGATCCAGCCTAAGACTAGAGGCTCAGTGCAAATTTTACTAACACTGCCCCCACCACTGAGCCCTTCTGCAGTCATGCCCATTCAGAGCTGACCTATCTTGGTCTCTCTAACATCACAGAGAGCAAGATCAGCCCATAATAGGCAGTCATTGCATACATCTGGACTGAAAGGAAAAGTGACTCTGACACAATAGTAGGACACAAGCAACACACATGGGAGACTCCCCTGAAGTGCCAGTTTCTGGTGAACAGGTGACTCTACACTTCAGGGTAATATAGGACCCTTTCTTCATAGAGCCTTACTTTTAAGAGCAGAAGACATAGCTGACTTTCCTAAAGTGCAGAAACAGACACAGAGAGGTAGACAAAATGAGGAGACAGAGAAATAAGTCATAAAAGAAAGGACACAACAAAATCTCAGCAGAAGATCTAAGCAAAACAGAAATAAATAGTATGCTTGATAGAAAATTTAATTTAATGATAATAAAGATACTCCCTGGACTTCAGAAAAGAGTAGAGAACATCAGTGAGACACGTGAAAAATAGATAAAAATAAAAATAATGTATCAAAGATGAATTCAATAAGTGAAATTAAAAATATAATAGAAAAATAGTACATTACAAGAAGCAGAGGAATGTATCAGTAACCTGGAGGATAGAGTAATAGAAAGCAATCAAGCTGAACTGGTGAGAGACAAACAAATAATTCATAGTGAGAATAGAGGTAGAGAACACATTGACTCCTTCAAATGTAATAACAATCCCATTACAGGGTTCCAAGAAGAAGAGAGAGAAGGGGGCGCAGTATATGTATTTGAAGAAATAATAGCTGAAAACTTTCTGATCATAGGTAGGGACACGAATGCAGATTCAGGAAATCCCCCAATAAACCAAACCCAAGCAAGTCCACACGAAGACACATAAAAATTAAAATGGGAAAAAAATAGTGATAGAGAAAAAAATGTAAAGGTTGCAAAAGAAAAGAAGAGAGTTACATACAAAGGAATCCCACCGAGGCTGTCAGCTGACTTTTCAGCAGAAACTTTACAGGCCAGATGAGAGTGACATGATGTACTCAAAGTGCTGAAAGGGAAATATCTGAAGCCAGGAATACTTTACCCAGCAAAGCTATCATTCAGAATAGAGGGAGACATAGTTTTCCATACAAACAGAAGTTAAAAGAATTGATGATCTCTAAACCAGCCCTTCAAGAAATGTGAAGGGGGACTCTGTGAGTAGAAAATGAAAACCATAATTAATAGTAAGAAAAATAAGAAGCACAAAATAAAAGGATGTAAAAGATGATACCAAATATCTGAAATGTGGAGGGGAGTGTAGTAAACAATGATTTCAAAAATATGTGACCATCTATGGTCAGGAAGAAGACAGGGATGTCCACTCACATCATTGTTATTTAACATAGCACTGGGCATTCTACCCTCAGCAATCAGAAAACAAAAAGAAAGAAAAAGCATCCAAATTGGAAAGGAATAAGTCAAACTTTCACTATTTGCACATGACATCATACTCTATGTAGAAAACATGAAAGACTCCATAAAAACATTGTTAGAACTGATACATGAATTCAGCAAAATAACAAGGTACAAAATCAATGTACAAAAATCTGTTGCATTCCTAAACTCTACATTTCTATACATTTCTATATATAATGAAGCAGCACAAAAAGAAATCAAGGAATCCATCCTGTTTACAATTGCACCAAAAACCGTGAAATACCTAGGGATAAACTTAACAAAATAAGTAAAAGGTCTTTACTCTGAAAACTATAGAAAACATATGAAAGAAATTAAAGATGACAAAAAGAAATGGAAAGACATGCCATGCACATGGATTGGAAGAACAAATATTGTGAAAAGTTCTATGCTACCCAAAGCAATCTGCACATTTAATGCAAACCCTGTCAAAATACCATCAATATTTTTCACAGAACTAAAAAAAAAAATCTTAAAGTTTGTGTGAAACAACAAAAGACCCTGAATAGCCAAAGCAATCCTGAAAAAGAAAAGCAAAGCTGGAAACATCACAATTCCAGATTTCAAGCTATATTACAAAGCAGTAGTCATCAAGACAGTATGGTACTGGCACAAAAATAGACACATACATCAATAGAACAGAATAGAAAACCCAGAAATGCACCGAAAACTATATGGTCAATTAATATTCAACAAGCAGGAAAGAACATCCAAAGGAAAAAAAAGTCTCTTCAACAACTGGTGTTGGGAAAACTGGACATCCACATGCAGAAGAATGAAACTGGACAGCTTTCTTAGCTTGCACAAAAAGATAAATTCAAGATGGATGAAAGACCTAAATATGAGACAGGAAAGCATCAAAATCCTAGAGGAGAACACAGGCAGAAACCTCTTTGACGTTGGGCATACCAACTTCTAACCAGACACGTCTCTAGACACAAGGGAAACAAAAGCAAAACTGAGCTATTGGGACTTCATCAAGATAAAAAGCTTCTGCATAGTGAAAGAAGAAATCAACAGAGCTAAAAGGCAACCTGCAGAATGGGAGAAGATATTTGCAAATGACATATCTGATAAAGGACTAGTATCCAAAAATCTATGAGGAACTTATCCAACTCAACACCCAAAACACAAATAATCCAGTTATAAGAAATGAGCAGAAGACATGAATTCACGTTTTTCCAAAGAAGAAAACCAGATGGCCAACAGGTACGTGAAAAGATGTTCAACATCAGTCATCATCAGGGACATGCAAATCAAAACCATAATGAGATATCACCTCACACCTGTCAGAATGGTTAAAATGAACAACACAGGAAACAACAGATGTTGACAAGAATGTGCAGAAAGGGGATCCCTCTTACACTGTTGGTAGGAATGCAAACTGGTGCAGTCACTCTGGAAAGCAGTATGGAGGTTCCTCAAAAAGTTACAAATAAAACTACACTATGTTCCAGGAATTGCACTCCTAAGTATTTACCCAAAGGATACAAAAAGACTGATTCAAAGGGACACAAGCACTGCTGTGTTTATAGCACCATTATCAACCGTAGCCAAATTATGGAAAAAGCCCCAATGTCCATCAACTGATGAATTTAAATAAAAACTTGAAACAAACAAACAAAAAAGAAATAGAACACTACTAGTAAACCACATCTTATTTAAAAAATAAATAAATGATCATCAGCTTAATATGGACTGCTGTTATATATAAACTGAGTTGTAACCACCAATCAAAAAACAGTAATAGATATGAAAAAATAAAGAATAAGGAACCCAAGTATATCATTAAAGAAAACCAGCAAACCATGAAAGTAAGAAAGAGAAGAATCAGGCAAAAGCTAGAAAAACAACTACAAAACAAGTAACAGAATGGCAATACATATTCATCTATCAATAATTACTTTGAATGTAAATTGTCTAAATGCTCTAATCAAAATAGATAGGGTGATAGAATGGATAAAAAAACAAGACCTATGTATTTTTTTTGAGAGAGACACAGAGAGAGAGAGCATGAGTGTGTGTGGAAGGGTAAGGGCAGAGGGAGAGGGAGAGAGATTGTCTTCAGCAGGCTCTATGCCTGTTGCAGAGATGAATGTGGGTTTCAATCCCATGATCCTGAGATCAGGACCTGAGCCAAAATCAGGAGTTGGATTTTTAACCAACTTAGCCACCCAGGCATCCCAAAACAAGACCTATCTATATGCTGCTTGCAAGAGACTCAATTCAGACCGAAAGATACCTGCAGAATGAAAGTGAGGGGATGGAGAAACATTTATCATGCAAATGGATGTCAAAAGAGAGCTAGATTAGCAATACTTACATAAGACAAAATGGACTTTCAAACAAAGTCTGTAAAAAGAGACAAAAAAGGACACTATATAATAATAAAGGAGGCAGACTAACAAGATGATATAAGAATTATAAATATGTATGCCCCCAACATGGGAGCACCCAAGTACATGAAACATTTTATAATAAGCATAAAGGAATAAATCCATACTAATGCAATAATAGTAGGGGACTTTAACACCACACTTAGAGCAATGGATAGATCATCTAAACAGAAAATCATCAAGGAAACAGTGGCTTTAAATGATACACTGGACCAGATGGCTTTAACAGATATATTCAGAACATTTCATCCTGAAAAAGTAAAATACACATTCTTTTCAAATGCACGTGGAACATTCTCCAGAATAGACCACATATTAGGCCACAAAACAAGCCCTAACACATTCAAAAAGACTGAAGTCATACCATGCATCTTTTCTGACCACAACACTGTGAATTAGAAATCAACCACAAGAAAAAAATCCGGAAAGAGCACAAATACATGAAGGTTAAATAGCATGCTACTAAAGAATGAATAGGTCAACCAGGAAACCAATGAAGAAATGAAAAAGTAAAAGGAAACAAATGAAAATGAAAACACAATGATCCAATACCTTTGGGATGGAGCAAAAAAAATGTTTCTAAGAGGAAAGTTTATAGCATTATAGGCCTACCTCAAAAAGAAAGAAAATCCTGAAATAAAAAGCTGAAACTTACACCTAAAGGAACTAGAAAAATAACAAACAAAACCGAAAAGCAGCAGAAGGAAGGAAATAATAAAGATTTGAGCAGAAATAAATGAACTAGAAAAAAAATGGAACAGTCCAATATAACCAAGAGCTGATTCATTGATAAGATCAACAAAATTAATAAAACTCTGGCCAGACTCATCAACATAAAAGAAAGGACTCAAACAAAATCACCACTGAGAGAGGAGCAATAGCAACCAACACCACAATAGTACAATTGTCAGAGAATATTTTAAAAACTAGAGACATGTGGTTGGCTTAATCAGAAGAGCATGTGACTCTTGATCTTGGAGTCATGAGTAAAGATTACTAAAAAAAATGAATAAACTTAAAAAAAGGAAAAACTATATTCCAACAAATCACACAATCCAGAAGTGGATAAAATCCTAGAAACATAAAAGTGAAATAGGAAGAAATAGAAAATTTGAACAGACTGATAACGAGCAAAGAAATCAAATCAGTAACAAAATACTTCCAACAAAGAAAAGTCCAGGACCAGATGGCTTCGTAGGTGAAGTCCACCAAACATTTAAAGAAGAGTTTGATGAGGGAACGGAAGGCAAGCTGAGGACAGAAGCTGACACCCTGCAAACCTCCCCCCCGTGGGTGTACGCAACATTCTTCAGGCACTCCTGGCTGCCCTAAAGGACAAAGAAACAGTCCTTACTACCTACAGTCCATTGACAAGTCCTTGAAACAGGCATGGTGACATTCCTCTAGGAACTCAGCTGCCTCAATGTTAATACTTTGTAAGGGCAAAAGGCAGTCCTAGCCTGAGTCCCTCCTCTCCACCAAGATCCTGTATGTATAAAAATTCCTTTGGAAACTTCCTTTATCTCTAACCCCCCCCCAAGATACGTGTTGGCAATCATCCCCTAAGCATACGGCCCACCGATATACATCTGAAGTGGGTCTCATGACTACCGTTTTATTAGATGGTAATAAATGACCCTTTCCCAACAGTAGCTAGCCCCCTCAAGGTCCTGGAGACCTTGCTTCCAAAATCCCTTAGAGACTTACACTATCCCTAGGCCCCTCCCCACTTGAGGGTATAAAATAGGGCATTCCTCACAACCCCGGGGCAGCAGCTCTTTCTGCCCATGGGTCCTGTCCCCGTGCTTTAATAAACCACCATTTTGCACCAAAGATGCCTCAAGAATTTTCTTGGTCGTCGGCTCCAGACTCCACCCCACTGAACCTCACCTATAGTCTCTAACCTCATCATATGGCGCCCGAACGTGGAACTTTGGGCTTCAGTGCAAAATTGGTGAGTACTTTCCCTTCTCTTCCTTTACTGTCATTTCTGGGGCTCTTCAAGTAGTACGGTCTTATTGGAACACTTTCATGCCGACTGCTCAGGCTGCAATCCTCTAGCCCGTGGCTACTCTATGGGGAGGAGAAAGCTTAACTTTTGGCTGGAAGCTAGTACCCTGGCTGGGATGGTAGTAAGACCCAGAGACTTGAGGCCCCCTCTTTACTGCTGTCCTTATACAAAGTTGTCTGTCTTGGGCACGGGACAGCCACCTAAGTGACTAGCACGGCTGCCAATCTTAAGACTCCCTTGTGAGGTTTCCTCCTGATGGATCTAATGTGATCCCCTCCACATTGCTGGTCTAGCTGCTTCTGGCCATGGGACCTCCACTTGGAGACGGCTGAAACCAGTACCCGATGGAATTACAACCCAACCGGGGACCGTTTCCTGGGGAAGGTGGCTGTAAGGACCACCTGTGTTGGAATGTCGCTTAGAACATGTTGGATTTCTGTCTTTACTGTTTTCTGTCAATGTCCTCTACTAATTACTTAGGCTACAAAATTTGGTAATTTCCCCTTGTTAAACTTTTCTAGTTTTCTCCATGGGTTAAAAACAGCTGGTTCTTCAAGGCAAGGCAAAATAAGGTGTGACCTTCACGGCACAACCTTCAAGGCGTGGTATTTTAGTCCATTCTCCAGGCACCCATCGGCACCCTAGGATGCGATGGGTTAGGGGAGGGATGCCGGCATCCTTCCTACGGGCCTTTTATGGCAGGAATGCCTTCACGGGAAGGCAGGATTGTGATCAATAGCGATTTTTGTTGAGGGACGCCTCCGGTCGCTTTTGAAACACAGGAACCTCTGCCATATCCTGCGTGGGATGCCACCCAGGAGTCACAGGGGATTTGGTAATGGACTTTCTTTACTTTTCTGAGCATGGCCTTAGTAGGCTGCTTCTTCGGTTCCCAAGGACTCTCTCTTGGGGTGCCTTCTAACCCATTGGAAACAATTCAGATTGCAAAATTTAGGAAAGCACTGATCTCCTGTAACACTGCATGGTTTCAGTGGGATCTATCGGTTGGATCTCTTCTGTAAGGAACAGGGCAAATGGAGCTAGGGTCCCTTCACTGCTCATACCTAGGCCTTCATTGCTCTACACCAGGACGCTGACATAAGGGCCTCTTACAGAATGTGTTTGCCCAAATGGGTCAGCTAGTAAACTCTTTCCTGACATATTGGATGATAATTCTTTAAATAGGCCTCCTCTGAGTTAACCCAGGTTGCTGGAGGAAACACAGGCCATCCCTAGCAAAGGGGACTCGCGGGGACTCTTGACTCTTCTCTATCACTGTTCCTTCTAACAGATGTAGGGGCTTCTCCCTCACTCATTTCCCGGGTTAGTGGCTATAACTGGAGCCATCTGTTGTTTAGTCTCCCTCGGGATAGGGACTTTATGGAATATTCCCAAGCAGCTGCTGAAACTCCCTTTGTTTCAGGGAAATTCCCTGTCTTCTCTGGCCTGACATGGACTGCCTACTCCCCCTTGTTGGCAGGAAAATATGGCGTCTGCTCCTGTTGCATCTGGGGAGCTCGAAAGCTGGAAACCCTTTCTCTGCCTTCTGGCGGCACTTTGTCTCCTCTGTCCCTCCTCCTTCTTTCTGCACCACCTGGGGTGCGGCCTGCACAACTGGCTTCTGTACCGTCCTTGGTACCTCAGGCACCATGGCTGCTCCTCCTCCCCTCACCATCAAGGAGTGAAGAAGAGCACCCCTTGGACCTAACGTTACCCACTCCAGATTTCCCCACCAGGGTCTCAGGTAAAAAACTGAAAATGGGGTGGTCCCAGGTGTAACATAATTCAGTATTTAAGTCAAGTTTGTTGGTTTAATTAAGATAGACACATCTTTAAAGTTATCAGCACTAAATGTAAAACTTTTATTCTATCAAGGTTTACTGAAGGTCAAACTTGTGTTACCTCTGTTGTGAGTTGTTCGTAAAAATATGACTAAAATGATGGTTAATTGTCTGTCTCAAAGTTTTCATGGGTAATTGTTAAAATAGCTT
>NC_048238.1:55127457-55172980 GCF_002007445.2 Ailuropoda melanoleuca | reverse complement strand
GTTGGCAATCATCCCCTAAGCATACGGCCCACCGATATACATCTGAAGTGGGTCTCATGACTACCATTTTATTAGATGGTACTAAATGACCCTTTCCCAACAGTAGCTAGCCCCCTAAAGGTCCTAGAGACCTTGCTTCCAAAATTCCTTAGAGACTTACACTATCCCTAGCCCTCCCCACTTGAGGGTATAAAATAGGGCATTCCTCACAACCCCGGGGCAGCAGCTCTTTCTGCCCATGGGTCCTGTCCCCGTGCTTTAATAAAACACCATTTTGCATCAAAGATGCCTCAAGAATTTTCTTGGTCGTCGGCTCCAGACTCCACCCCACTGAACCTCACCTATAGTCCCCAACCTCATCAAGTTAATACATATTCTTCTCAAATTATTTCAAAAAATAGAAGAGGAAGATGAGAGTTAAGATGGTGGAGGAGTAGGACACCCTAGGTTTGTCTCATTCCTTGAATACAACTAGGTAGTTATCAAATCATTCTGAACAGCCAAGAAATCAATCAGAGACCTGAGAAAACAAATATTGCAGGTCTGCAAGGAGAAAAACGACCACCTTTTGGAAGGTAGGGGGTGTGGAGACTTAAAACTGGTGTGATATTGCTGAGGATAAGGGGAGAGGGGAAGGGAGCCTGTTGAAGGAGGCTACTGCAAAGTATAATAAGCAGTGAAGCACAAAATCTGAACTTTTAGAAGTCTGCTACAGTGGGGGATGTGCCTGGCCTAACAGTGCTCAGATGGTGAAGTGGGGCAGAGGGATCCCCTGGGTCTCAAGGAGAATGGTAACACCTTAGTGCAGCACTGTTCCCAGGCATAGAAGCATAGAAGCCAGGTGAGGACAGCGAGTCTAGGTGCTAGTTGTCTGCACTGTGTTGCCATAAACTGCATACTGCAAGTCTGTTGTGCCACCATTTTCCCGGGGTGAGTCCAGCAAAAGACAGAAACATGGAAAAACCCTCCCCAGGAGGAACAGTACAGGTCCGCACCACAGTAGTCACAACAATTTGGAGTTTTGAAACTCAGTCTTGTGTCTGAGATAAAAATGCTTGGACACAGGCAGGGTGAACAAAAAGCATAGAGTTATGACAGAAACAGGGTAGATAAGAGTGATTGGTTGCTCTTCTGTGAGGGCTCACTGAAGACAGGCTCTAGAGAGCAGGGCACCACCGTATTCATCCTGCCCATCAGTGCTGAAAGCCTTCACGGAGCAAAACAGCTCCACCTAGTGGAGTCCGGAGCCTCAGACACCAAACCCTGCCTCCCTGTGCACTGGAGGTGCATTTCCATTAGGGCAAGTCCACCTGAGAATCAGTGCAACAGGCCCCTCCCCCAGAAGTCCATCACAAACAACTTGCTCATACCAAGTTTACTGGTCATACAGGGCTGCAAAGCTCTAGCTCTAGGGGAAAATATTATCTAGCATCTTTTCTACTTTTATTATTTAGTTTGTTATCATTTTTTTCAGTTTTTTTCTTATTTTTGGATTCTTTTGAAATTTTTTTAATGTATGCTTTATATGTATTTTTATTTTTTTCCTCTTATTGTATTTAATTTAATTTAATTTTTATGCACACATATGTAGTTTCTTTCTTATTTTTGGATCTAGTTTCTTTTAACAAGCAGACCAAAACACATCCAGGATCTAGGGAGTTTGCTGTTGTTGTTGTTGTTGTTATTGTTGTTTTTCTTTCCCCTTCTTTTTTATTCTGGACAAAATGACAATATGTAGAAATCCATACCAAAAGAAAGAACAGGAGGTAGCACTCACAGCCAGGGATTTAATAAATAAAAATATAAGTAAGACCTCTGAACTACAATTTAAAAGAAGAATTATAAGGATACTTGCTAGGCTTGAAAAACACATAGGAGACACTAGAGAATACATTACGGTAGAGATAAAAGAACTAAAATCTAGTCAAGCCAAAATTATAAATGCAATAACCAATATGCAGTCCCAAGTGGAGGCCATAAAAAACATTGAACAAAGCAGAAGAGCGAATCAATGATATAGAAGATAAAAATTTGGCAAATAATACATTTGAAAAGAAGAAACAAAACTATTAGTTCACAGAGTTAGACTTAGGGAAGGCAGCAATTCCATAAAGCAAAATAATATTCATATTATAGGTGTCCCAGAAGAAGAAGAATGTGAAAAGGTGGCAAAAGGTTTATTTGAACAAATTATAGCTGAGAGCTTCCCTAATCTGGGGAAGGAAATAGGCAATCAAGTTCAAGAGACACAGAGAACCCCCCTCAAAATAAAGAAAAATAGGTCAACATCATGATCTATTTTGGTGAAACTTGTAAATTTCAGACATAAAGAAAATCCTGAAAGCAGCTTGAGACAAGAGCTCCTTAACCTACAATGGTAGAAACATTAGACTGGCAGCAGATCTATCCACAGAGACCTGGCAGGCCAGAAAGGACTGGCATGACATATTCAACATGTTAAATGGGAAAATATATTTAGCCAAGAATACTTTATCCAGCAAGGCTGTTACTCAGAATACAAAGAGAGAAAAAAGTTTCCCAAACAAAAACTAAAAGAATTCATAAATACTAAACCAGTCCTGCAAGAAATATTAAAGGTGACCCTTTGAGTGGAAAGAGAGATAAAAAGTAACAAAGACCAGAAAGGAATAAAGACAATGTACAGGAATAGCGACATTACAGGTAATACAATGGCACTAAATTCATATCTTTCAATTATTAATCTGGATGTAAATAGACTAAATACTCCAATCAAAAGATATAGGGTATCAGAAAGGATTAAAAAAAACCCCACTAACATGCTGCTTGCAAGAGACACATTTTAGACCCAAAGGCACTCCCACATTGAAAGTGTGGGGTGCTGGGAATGACCAGCAATCCTTGTACCGATGGATGAAAGATTATTCCAAACTTTCCTGTGAAAGAGAGGAGAAGGCAAGGGGGGAGTCAATGCTCAGAGGTGAAGACCCTTTGCTCTTCTTGCGCCTGCTTTTATTGGTCCTTCAGGATGATCACAAATCCTTATCACTGTTTTTCAAGCACATGGTGTGTGACAAGGGGTCTTACTGAAACTGGGAGGATCTGTTTATGGGAAAGATACGATTTGCTAATTTACATGTTCTACAAGTTATGCTAAACATAGCCTAATAGACAGTGCCTGTGTCTCTTAGATCACAGAGCGACTGTTTGGGCTGGGAAAGTTTCAGGAAGGCAACTCTCCGCGGCATTCCAACAGCAGAGTGGTCACACAGGCCTCGGCATTCCAAAGGCCTATGCCCTTCTCCAAAACCTTCCGTGCCCTCAGCGGCCTCCGGGTTACATTTTAGCAAGCCAGGTATTATGGCTTGTTTCATGCTCTACATTAACCCCAACAGAAAGGGTAGAGAACACTTTGTCATGCTAATGGACATGAAAAGACAGTTGGAGTAACCATACTTTTATGAGATGAACTAAATTTTAAACCAAAGACTGTAATAAGAGATGAAGAAGGACACTATATCACAATAAAGAGGTCTATCCAAACAGAAGATCTAAGAATTGTAAATATTTAGGCCATAACTTGGAAGCAGCCAAATATATAAACCAAGCAAAAAACAAAATTAAGGAAACTTATTGATAATAAAACAATAATAGTAGGGGACCTTAACACACCACTCACAGCAATGGACAGATTATCAAAGCAGAAAATCAACAAGGAAACGGGCTTTGAATGACACACTGGACCAGATGGACTTCACAGGTATATTCAGAGCATTTCATCTTAAAGCAGCAGAATACACATTCTTTTTGAGTGCCCATGAAACATTCTCCAGAATAGATCACATACTGGGTCACAAATCAGGTCTCAACCAGTACAAAAAGATTGAGATTATACCATGCATATTTTCAGACCACAACACTTTGAAACTTGAAGTCAACCATAAGAAGAAATTGGGAAGGACCACAAATACATGGAGGCTAAAGAACATCCTACTAAAGAATGGATGGATCAACCAGGAAATTAGAGACAAATTAAAAAAATACACAGAGGCAAATGAAAATAAAACAGGACAGTTCAAAACCATTGGGATGAAGCAAAGGTGGTCCTAAAAGGGAAGCATATAGCAATACAGGCCTTCCTCAGGAAGCAAGAAAAGTCTCAAATACACAACCTAACCTTACACAAAAAGACCTGGAAAAAACAGCTATTAAGGCTTAAATTCAGCAGAAGAAGAGAAATAATAAAGATCAAAGCAGAAATCAATGATATAGAAATTTTAAAAAAAGTAGAACAGATGAACAAAATTAGGAGCTGGTTCTTTGAATTAACAAGATTGATAAACTCCTGGCCAGACTTATCAAAAAGAAAAGAGAAAGGAACCAAATTAATAAAATCATTATTGAAAGAGGAGTGATCACAACCAACACCACTGAAATACAATTATAGGAGAATATTATGAGCAATTATATGCCAACAAATTAGGCAATTTGGAAGAAATGGTTAAATTCCTAGAAGCATATAAACTACCAAAACTGAAAAAGGGAGAAATAGAAAACCTGAACAGACCCATAACCAGCAAAGAAATTTAATCAGTCATCAAAAATCTCCCAACAAAGAGTCCAGTGCCAGATGGCTTCCCAGGCGGGATTTTACCAAACATTTATAGAAGAATTAATACCTATTCTTCTGAGAGCGTTCAAAAAAAATGGAAATGGAAGGAAACCTCCAAACTCACTCTATAAGGCCAGCATTCCTTTGATCCCAATACCAGAGAAAGTCCCCACTAAAATTTCCCTGATGAACATGGATGCAAAAATTCTCAACAAGATACTAGCTAATTAAGTCCAGCTGTACATTAAAAGCATTATTCACCACGATCAAGTGGGTTTTAATCCTGGGCTGTAGGGGTGGTTTAATAGCCACAAATTAATCAACATGATACACCACATTAATAAAAGAAAGGGTAAGAACCATATGATCCTCCCAATAGATGTATAAATAACATTTGACAAAATACAGCATCCTTTCTTGATAAAAGTCATCAAGAAAATATGGATAAAAGGAACATACCTCAACATCATAAAAGCCATATATGAAAGACCCACAGCTAATATCATCCTAAATGCAAAAATACTGAGCTTTTCTCTTAAGGTCAGGAACACAACAGGAATGTCCACTCTCATCACTGTTGGTCAACACAGTACTGGAAGTCCTAGCCTCAGCAATCAAGTATCAAATATAAATAAAAGGCATCTAAATCACCAGGAAGAAGTCATTTTCACTCTCTGAAGATGACATGAAACTGCATATGAAAAATTCAAAAGACTCCACAAAAAATTGCTAGAACTGATACATGAATTCAGCAAGGTCATGGGATATAGCATACAGAAATCTCCTGCATTTCTATACACCAATAATGAAGCAGCAGAAAGAGAAGTCAAGGAATTGATCCCATTTATAATTGCAGCAAAACCCATAAGATACCTAGGAAAAAACCTAACCAAATAGGGTAAAAGTTCTGTATTGAAAACTATAGAACACTTATGAAACCAACTGAGGGAGACACGAAGAAATGGATAAACGTTCCATGCTCATGGATTCAAATAATAAATATTGTTTTTTTAAAGGTTTTATTCATTTATTAGACAGAGATAGAGACAGCCAGCAAGAGAGGGAACACAAGCAGGGGGAGTGGGAGAGGAAGAAGCAGGCTCATAGCAGAAGAGTCGGATGTGGTGCTCGATCCCATAACGCCGGGATCACGCCCTGAGCTGAAGGCAGACCCTTAACCGCTGTGCCTCCCAGGCGCCTCCAAATAATAAATATTGTTAAAACGTCTTTACGACCTGGAGCACCTGGGTGACTCAGTCAATTAAGCCTCTGACTCTTGATTTTGGTTCAGGTCATGACCTCAGGGCCCCAAGATCAAGTCCTGTGTGGGGCTGTGTGCTTAGTGGGAAGTCTGCTGGAGGTTCTTTCCCTCTGCTCCTCCCCCTGCTCATGCTATCTCTCTTTCTCTCTCTAAAATAAATAAATATTTTTTAAGAAAATCTATACTACCCAAAGCAATCTACACATTCAATGCAATCCCTATCAAATAACACCAGCATTTTTCACAGAACTAGAACAAACAATCCTAAAATTTGTATAGAACTTGAGAAGACCCCAAATAGCCAAAGTAATGTTGAAAAAGAAAGGGAAAGTGGGAGGCATCACAATCCCAGACTTCAAGCTGTATTACAAAGCTGTAATCATCAAGGCAGTATGGTACTGGCACAAAAACAGATGTAGATCAATGGAACAGAATAGAAAACCCAGAAATGGATCCTCAACTTTACAGTCAACTAAACTTCAACATAGCAGGAAAGAATCGCCAATGGAAAAAAGAGAGTCTTTCAACACATAGTGTTGGGAAAATTGGAGAGCCACATGTAGAAGAATGAAACTGGACCGTTTTCCTACACCATACAGAAAAATAAACTCAAAATGAATGAAAGACCTGAATGTGAGACAGTAATCCATCAAAATCCTAGAGAACACAGGCAGCAACCTCTTTGACATAGGCCATAGCAACTTTGTACTAGACCTATCTCCAGAGACAAGAGAAACAAAAGTAAAAATGAACCATTGGGACATCATCAAGATAGAAAGCTTTTGCACAACAAAGGAAACAATTAACAAAACTAAAAGCCAGCCTACAGAATGGGAGAAGATATTTACAAATGATATATCAAATAAAGGGCTGGTATCCAAGATCTATAAAGAACTTATCAAGCTCAATACTCAAAAAACAAATAATCCAATCAAGAAATGGGCAGAAGACATGAACAAACAATTCTCCAAAGAAGACATACAAATGGCTAACAGACACATGAAAAAATGCTCAACATCACTCATCACCATGGAAATACAAATCAATACCACAATGAGATACCACCTTACACCTGTCAGAATCACTAAAATTAACAACTCAGGGAACAACAGATGTTGGAGAAGATGCATTCTTGGTGGGAATGGAAACTGGTGCAGCCGCTGTGGAAAACAGTATGGAAGTCACTCAGAAAGTTAAAAATAGAACTACCCTATGACCCAGCCATTTCATTACTGGGTATTTATCCAAATGATACAAAAACTGCTGATTCAAAGGGGCACTTGCACCTCAATGTTTATAGCAACAACGTCCACAATAACAAAAATATGGAAAGATCTCAGATGTCCGTTGACAGGTGAATTGATAAAGAAGATTAGGTATACATGCGTGAGCACACAATGGAATATTACTCGGCCATGAAAAAGAATGAAATCTTGCCATTGGCGATGATGTGGATGGAACTATGGTGTATTATGCTAAATTTAGTAAATCATTCAGAGAAAGACAAATACCATATGATTTCACTCATATGTGGAATTTAAGAAACAAAACAAATGAACATAGGGGAAAGGAAGGAAAAGCAAAATAAGAGGAACAGAGAGGTAGGCAAACCACAAGTAACTCTTAATTATAGAGAACAAACTGAGGGTTGCTGGATGGGAGGTGCATTTTGGGATGGGGTAATTGAGTGATAAGCATTAGAAGGGCACTTGTGGTGAGCACTGGGTGTTATATATAAGTGGTGAATCACTAAATTTGATTCCCGAAACCACTGCTACACTATATGTTAACTAACCTGAATTTAATTTAAAAAAAAAAAACTACAAGAAGATATCACATTAAACCAGTCAGAATGGCTAAAATCAAGAACACAAGAAACAACATGTTTGGGTGAGGATATGGAGATAAAAGAATCTTCTTGCATTGTTGTTGGGAATGTAAACTGGTATGGAGGTTCCTCAAAAAGTTAAAAATAGAACTACCCCACAATCTAGTAATCACTATAGTGTGTATTGACCCAAAAAGTACAAAAGCATTAATTCAAAGGGATTCAGGCTCCCCAATGTTTATGGCAGCATTATCTGCAATAGCTAAATTATGGAACTTAGCCCTAGTCCCCAATGATTGATGAATGGATAAAGAATATGTGGTATATATACACAATATATGATGGAATATTATTCAGCCATAAAAAAGAATGAAATCTTGCTGTTTGCCATGACCTGGATAGAAATAGTATAGTGCTAAGTGAAACAAGTCAGTCAGAAAAACACAAATACCATATGATTTCACTCATATGTGGAATTTAAGAAAGAAACAAGGGAACAAAAAACATGTAAAGGAAAAAGAGAGACCAAGACAAACCAAGAAATGACTCTTAGCAATAGAGAACAAACTGATGGCTACCAGAGGGAAAGTCAAAAGGGGGGATGGATAAAATAGGTGATGGGGATTAAAGAGTGTACTTGTGATGATCACTGGGTGATATATGGGATTGTTGAATCACTATACTGTAGCTGGAAACTAATATAACACTGTATGTTAACTACACTGGAATTTTCAATAAAATAAATTATTCAGACTTCTTTTGTAAATATGGGAGAATTTCCATGTGCACTTTTAGAGAATATATACAATAGTCCTCCCTTAACCGCGGTTTTGCTTTTGGTGGTTTCAGTTACCTTCAGTCAACTGTGGTCTGGAAGCAGATTATCCTACTTCTGACACATGGTCAGAAAGTCAATAATATTCTTTTTTGTGTGTGGGGGGAAGGGGCAGAGGGAGAGAGAGAATCTTCAGTAGGCTCCTCACCCAGTGCAGAACCTGACATGGGGCTCAATCTCAATACAGAAAGTCAGTAATAGTCTAATTCACTTCATCACAATGCCTATGTCATTCACTTCACTTCATCTTACCATGTAGACATTTTATCATCTCATATCATCACAAGAAGAAGGGCGAGTACAGTACAATAAAATATTTTGAAAAAGAGAGACCTCATTCACATAACATTTTTATGGTATATTTTATAGTATATTATTATAATCTTTCTATTTTATTATTAACAATTATTGATAATCTCTTATTGTGTCTAATTTATAAATTGTACTTTAACATAGGTATGTATGTATAGGAACAATATAGTGTATATAGGGTTCAGTACTATCTGCAGTTTCAGGCATCTGTTGGAGGTTTGAGAACATATCCTTGGTGGATGGGGGCACACTTACTGTATTTTGCTGCTTTATGAAGTGTTCCATATGTGTCTGTGCCTGTGTCTGTTAGGTCTAGTTGGTTTATAGTGTTACTTAAGTCCTCTATGGACATACCTTGCTTTAATGTTCTTTGCTTTATTGTGGTTCACAGATACTGAATTTTCTACAAATTGAAAGTTTCTGGCAACCCTGCATCAAGCAAGCCTATCAGCACCATTTTTCTAACATTTGTTCACTTCGTGTCTCTGTCACATTTTTATATTTTTCACAATATTTCAAACTTTTTCATAATTATTATGTTTGCTATGGTGATGTGTGGTTAGTGATTGACTTGCTGATAGCTCAGATGGTGATTAGCATTTTTTAGCAATAAAGTATTTTTTTCATTAAGATACGTACATTTTTTTAGAAATAATGCTATTGCACAGTTAATAGACCACAGTAGAGTGTAAATGTAACTTCTATATGCACTAGGAAACCAAAAAAATTAATTTGACTCACTTTATTATGATATTCACTTTGTTGTGATATTCTGGAACCAGATCCACAGTATTGCTTGTACTTACTTATTATCCTATGTCTAGTTGTTTTATCCATTATTGAAAGCTGAGTTTTGAAGTCTTCAACAACTATTGTAGAAATGTCTATTTTCCCTTCAATTTTGTTAATTTTTGGTTCATAAATCTAAAGTCTCCGTTGTTAGATGTATGTATGTTTGTAATTGTTGTATCTTCTTGATTTATTGATTGATCTTTTCAGCAACATTTAATATCCTTCTTTGTCTCCTGTAATGATTTTTCCCTTAAAGTCTATTTTATCTGATACCACTATGGGCACTCCAGATCTCTCTCTCTCTCTCTCTCTCTCTCTCTCTCTCTCTCTCTTTTAAAAGATTTATTTATTTGTAAGATCCGGAGAGAGAGAATCTCAAGCAGACTTCCTACTGAGTGGAGCCTAATTTTGGGGCTTGATCTCACAACCTTGAGATCATGACCTGAGCTGAAATCAAGAGTTGGATGCTTAACTGATTGAGCCACTTAGGTGTCCCACCCCAGATCTCTTTTGGTTACTATTTGCCTAGGATATATGTTTCTGTTTTTTTTCCACTTTAAATCTACTTGTACATTTGGATCTAAAGTGAGTTTCTGGTAGGCAGCATATATTTGGCTCATGTTTCTTCATTTTTTCTTCCAATCTCTGCCTTTTAACTGGAAAGTTTAATTTATTTACATTTAAAGTAGTTACTGTAAAGAAGGACTTACTTCAGCCATATTTTTATTTCCTTTCTGTGTGTCTAATACCTTTTTTATTTCTTAATTTCAACATTACTGCCTTATTTTGTGTTCAATTGATTTTTGTGTTGTAATATTTTGATTCCCTTTTCTTTTCCTTTTCTGTATTTTTAGAGTTTTTTTTAAATGGTTACCATGAGGATTATAATTAATATCTTAAATTTATAGCAATCTACTTGAATTAATACCAACTTTGCTTCAGTCTTATACAAAACTCTCCTTCTATATAGCTTTTTCTCTCTCCATTTATGTTCTTATTGTCATAAATTACATTTTTATACATTGTGTTATCTTCATTAACCTTGACTTATTGTTTTATGCATTTTCTTTTCAATCATATAGAGGAAAAATTCACCTTTTAACTGAAGTATAATGCTCATCCCACGCTCAAATCTTGGATAGCATGTCTATATCCTAAATAGCACCTTGCACATTCAAGGCACTGTTAAGTATCACAGTGTCCTCATTTAGAATACAGAGTTGTCAGATCTAAGTTCTTAGCACATTTCAGATTGGTCTGCATAGCTTGTTCAGATTTTCTGAAAGTACTGAAGTTGTGTTCCTGAACTTTTTCATGTCAAGGTCACATAGGAAATTATATCTGCATAGCTTCTTGGGATATGTGACCAAAGTATCTCATAGTTTGGGTCCAATGAGCATAGGGGTTCATGTCATCCCAGACTCTGACTCATCTTCCCATGGGCCAAGGGAATCAATATATGGTCTTACTTATTACCCATTCATGGCACATCAATTGAGAAGGATATGCTTCATTCAGTCTTCATTCTGGATGGAGAATCAACCATTCAAGGTAGATTAAAAAGAAAGATCAGTGTGTTCTGTTGTAGGCAAAATTATAAAATGTCCCACATAATTTCCTTCTCACTGGTGTGCATGCCCTGCATAATCCCCAGGACTGTGAAGATGATGCATTTTATGCCTATGATTAGATTATGTCCTATGGCACAGTTGATCTTAAGATACGGAGATTATGTAGTGGGCTTGTCCTAATCACGTGAGTATTTTAAAAGTAAAGAGTTTTCTCCAAAGAGGAAGTCAGAGAGATGAGCTCCATCTGGCCTTGAATAGAGCAAACACCCATGTTGTGAGCTTCCAATGGAGAGGGATAGCCTCTAGTAGCAGAGCATTCTCCAGCCAACAGCTAGGAGGAAAACAGGGACTTCTGTCCTGCAGCTGCAAAGAAATGAATTCTCCAACAACCTGAATGATCTTGGAAGCAAATTATTCACTAGAGTCTCCTAAAAAGAATGAAGCCAACACCATAATTCCAGCCTTGTGGGACTCTGAGCAGAGAACACTGCTACACCATTTCTGAACTTCGATAGAACAGTAAGGTAATAAATGGATGTTGTTTTCCGCAGCCAAGTTTGTGGCAATTTGTTACACAGCCATAGAAAACTCATACAGCCCTTTCCCCTAATGAACTCAGATCTATAGAGAAGACCCTCTTAGAGGCAAATGTTTGAGTTCATGTCCTATAACTGAGTGCTGCTGTGGTTACTTTCTGGGAGTTTTTAACAAGATAATTTAACAAGGCTTTATGCTGCTAATATGTTACTGCTGTCAGGGTCTCATCTGGAGGATAAGAATATTATTGAATCAGTTACCAATCAATTATGGATAAAATATTAGATGGGAAACTGTAGCTGAGTGGATGACTATATGGGGTGTTCATTGTGGAGACTTGGTGGAAGAAAGAAAGGAAGGAATAGCTATCCTGTAAGTAACAAGAAATACATTGATACCTGCCACATGTATACTTGGAGGGTGAGTCAAGGGGTCTGCGAAGTTGTATTAGCTAATACCTCAAGGATGAAGCACAATTATCTAAGGAAACAGAATTAGGCATGGGATATGGCTTAAGAGTCTTGCAAGCAAGTTAACTAGTGTGGAATTAGAAACAAGTTCTTCAAAATCTTGATTTGTGTGTGTGTGTGTGTGTGTTATACTTCTTTATTTTCCTTATGTTCTTCCTTTGTGTTTTTCAAGTCTTTTAAAAATTTCAGTCTTTTGCAGCTGTGCTAAGAGAAACAAAACAATGAGGAAGTTGTTCACACTTGTGCCAGACATTTGATGAGCAAATAGTGTTCCTCTGGAGGCCAACCATGGTGGTTTAAGCAGGAAAAAAAATCTTCAGGGGAATATTTCCTGACAGAAGCTGCTTCAGAGAGATTAAAATTTAGTTAAGTGCAGCCACTCTGGAAAACAGTATGGAGGTTCCTCAAAAACTTAAAAAAAAAAAGCTATCTTACAACCCAGCAATTACATGACTAGGTATTTATCCAAAAGATACAAACATAGTGATTTGAAGAGGCATGTGCACCCCAGTGTTTATAGCAGCAATGTCCACAATAGCCAACTATGGAAAGAGCCCAGATGTCCATTGACAGCTGAATGGATAAAGAGGAGGTGGTATATATACCAATGGAATATTACTCAGCCAGCAAAAAGAATGAAATCTTGCCATTTGCAATGATGTGGATGGAACTAGAGGGTACTATGTTAAGGGAAATAAATAAGTCAGAGAAAGAAAAATACCCTATGATTTCACTCATATGTGGAATTTAAGAAACAAAACAGATGAACATAGGTGAAGGGGAGGAAAAATAAAATAAGATGAAACCAGAGAGGGAGGCAAACCATAAGAGATGCTGAATTCTAGGAAACAAACAATGGATGCTGGAGGGGAGGTGGGTGGAGGGAAGGGATAACTGGGTGATGGGTATTAAGGAGGGCACTTGATGTAATGAGCACTGGGTGTTACATGCAACTGATGAAACACTAAATTCTACCTCTGAAACTAACAGTAAACAAACAAACAAAGTAAAATTTAGTTAAAGTTGAATACTCCTGGGGGGTGCCTGGCTGGCTCAGTAAGCAGAGCATTTGACTCTTGATCTCGGGGTCATGGGTTCAAGCCCCACATTGGGTGTAGAGATTACTTAAACAAACAAACAAATAAACAAACAAACAAACAAATAAATAATAAACTTAAAAATGGAACACTCCTGGTATGACTGACTGTAAAAGGGTAGTAGAGGGAGCTTCTTTCTGGTGATAGTATAGTTTTGTATTCTGATGGTTGTGGTAGTTACAAGTGGTAAGATTTCATCAAAAAATACTCAGACAAATGAATGGATGAATGCATGTAAAATTTGATGAAATCTGTATAAGGTCTATGATTTACTTAATAGTATTGTACCAATGTCAATGTCCTGGTTTTGATAATGTACTATGGTTATATAAGATTTTATCATTGGGGAAAGCTGGATAAATAGTACACAGGAACTCTCCTATTTTTGCAATTTCTCCTGAGTCTTCACTTATTTCAAAATTATAACTGTTTAATTGAAAAAAAAAACTGGACACCTTTAGATTTCTGGCACGATCCCAGAAATTACTTCCTGAAATCGCTAGCCTAATCCAGATTATGGATCAAGTGAAAAGTGTTTTTACAAAGTGTTAACCATGAGACATCTGCTAAACCCCAGCCCTACAACAGAATTACAAAGTACCTGGAAATGAGAGGCTCTGTCTCAGAATGCTCTAACAATATCAGGGATGTGAACATATTCTGAAGAAATACTAACCATTTGTCTCAATCCTCTAACTCACTCTTCACCTTCCATCCCTAAACCAGCCAACTCTCCTATGGGAATAAACACCCAGAAAGGAGGAGCAAAAGGTGTTAAGGAAAGGTCAATGATGTTATTATTGAGCTGATTGCAAACAAAGCCCTCAGGCTTCTGATTTACATGTCATATGCCACATGACTTTGCTTATTATCATCTCTCTTCTAATCTTCTATGTGACTTGATAATATAATGCACTGTCCCAAAGGCTAGTGCTTGACATAGAAACAATGAGTGACTCAAGGAGCAAAAGGTGCTGTCTGCACTAAGCAGCTGTTCATCAGGGCTACATCCCTCCTGAGAAAATTCAGGCTCCTAACATGTTAGTTTCCTGTTTTACCATACAAACACACCAGTTTTTGCAGATGTCTTCATTTTCTTCTTTTCTCTCTCCTTTTAAGTCTTTTTTAAAAAAAATCCATTCTTGCTCTTCTCCAAACTCCAGGCTCAAAGAGCCTGGACCCAGTGACCACATCATTTGCCCCTGGCTTAAAGCGAAGGGAAATGATACTTTTTCAAAGGAGGGCAGGAGTGATATAATATATAAGAACCTTTTGCCTAGACTAGTATTGGTGTAAGGTAGTTTAAAAAAACAGCTTGAGTTCTAAACTTAACCAGATGGAAATGTGCCTGCTGAGAGTTGGACCTAATTCAGAAAAGATTGTTAGCCAATAGACAAACTAATTTAGACCAGCATATGCCAAAAATGGTCAATCAAGTTGTCCCGAGTGTGACTCCCCCATAGCAGATGTCACTGTCTCTCTGAAGGCTTTTGAGTGCCATCTTTCAACATGGAGGTGGGTTTTTATGTGTACACATAGACATAAATAAAACCTTGACCAGTAGCTACCCTTCATTTTATTGCACTATGGCCCTATCACTCTATCAGCAAAGAGCATAAGCTCTCTCTTAGGAATTTTAAATGAACACAGATTTTGCAAATCAAACAGAAGCTATGAACATACACAATTAATCCAAGCAACTGTCTTCACTTTTCTTATCTTTTCATGTTCCTCTGTTGTAAAAACAACAGAAATCTGTAACTTACTTGTCCACATTGTCATCACCTAATAAAAGTCTGTATTTTTATTTGTCCATGTTACCTTTCACTCCTTGCCATTTTGTTTATCCAATTTTGACATTTTCAGTTTTCTTTAATATAGACTAAAAATGAAAATTTCCCCTCCTAAAAATAGACATACACTGGAAGGGCTCTGCTTTCCCAAACCTGGACAATAAAGGGATACCCAAAATGCAATAATGACCTTTACAGTACTTATTGGTTCAAGAGACCCGTTCAAATCCATTGCCTCATCACATCCTTATGACAAGACTGCAAGGCAGGAAGAACTCTAGAAACTGACAAAAGGTAGAGGTTCTCTTGCCAGTCCTTCTTTCTGACTAAACCAGAATACATGCCCTTCCCAGGCAGGGAGGTGCAAAGAGCTTCAGCACAGAGGAGGTTGAGGTCATTTCTAAGTGAAACAAATGACATTTCAACAGAGTTAAAAGATGGGTAACGCTTGGGCCAAGGGAAAGAATAGAAGGTAACACAACCAAAGCAACAAGTTAGGAAAGCATGTGACATATTCAGCAAGCTGTTTGCTGGAGTGCAAGATACATGAAGACAAATCTAGGAGACAAGGCTGGAGAGATAGGCTGCAGCCAGATCATGGAGGGTCTTGAATGCCGTATTCAAAAGTTTCAATTGTTTTCAGTAGACAGACTGGTTTTATGAAGAAAAAGTATGCCAAAGATTCCTTGTATTATTTGGGCTCTTTTACTCTCTAATTATGTGACCTTGGGCAAGTTAACCTCTCTGTGCTTCAGTTTCCTCATTTGTAAAATGGGTATAATAACAACTCCTATTCCAGAGAATAATTGTAAGGATTAAGTGAGATAATGCATGTAAAGCACTTAGGACAGTGGCTGGCACAAAGGAAGCATTCTGTAAGTGCTAGATGTTGTTATTATCATAATAATTCATCTTCATAAATAGGCTCTGTTTCCTCAACTGTAAAATTGATTGGACTATTTAATTTCTAAAATTCCTTGACATCTTAAACACTATTATCATCATCTTCTTGCTCCGTCCTATACTTGCTATCCAAGAACCTCAAATCTGGGATGGTGGCAATTTTAGCTTTTTATTAAGAGAGAGGTTAGAAGTGATCACAAAGCATTTAAATATTTCATCCAAATGAGTAAACTACCAGTGGTTAGCTAAGAACCTGCAAGCTTCCTTTAGGATAATCACAAGCCCTTGTGATAAGGAACATAATCAGTTTGGGTGAGAAGTCTGAATTCTCATCCTAACTAATTGTTAGATGCCCTGGGTTGAAGAAAACCAGCTTCCTCTACAAACAACAACAACAACAACAACAACAACAACTGCCTAACCCACAGGTACACAATTGTATAGATTATGAAGCAGTTTCACATTTGAGGCTCACATCAACTCTGTGAGATTAATGTTACTATCCTTATTTTTAGAATATGAGGAAATAAAGGTATAGAGATAGGAATGACTCTCCCAAGGTCACACAGCTGGCTAGTGGTAGAGTCAGCACTCAAATGAAGGTTTCTAATATTGTGCTTGTCCTTACCACCACAGATCAGCATCTCCACCACATCATTTAGAGATCTAGTAATCTGTTAATTTGCCCAATTTAATTCAAAGAGGCAGATGGAACCTGCCAGGGAAATGGCAGCCCATTTGGCTTTCTGTGGAAATACCAATAACAATAGGTAACAACAGAATTTTGTGGGAAAGCAGTTGAAACAATTACCCAAAAACAAAACAAAAAAAAGAGATCTTTGACTTAGGTGAAAAATTTCTGCCCTTCCTCATTTGTACAGAGAACTGAAGGTGGACCTAAGCTCTGTTTTCATTGAGAACAAGTAAATGGTAACAAGATTCTGGACCATTAGTTAAGATACATAGATAAATAATTTAAATGAATAAAGAATCCTCTATGTCAAGGGATAATGTTTCAAGACATTAGGAAAAATTGACCACACTTTGTGTTAATCTATTTGCACTCACCACATTGGGCCTTGCATTAAAGTTGTGTTTTCTAAGAACAAAGTTTATTTATTTATTTATTTATTTAAAAATTTATTTATTTATTTGAGAGAGAGAGATCACAAGCAGGGGGAGGGGCAGAGGGAGAAGGAGAAGCAGACTCCCTGCTCAGTGGGGAGCCCAATACAGGGCTTGATCCCAGGACCTCAAGATCACAACCTGAGCAGAAGTCTGATGCTTAACCAACTGAGCCACCCAGAGACCCCTAAATTTGTATTTTCTTTTCTCATCCACTGAACAGTAAGCTTCTCATGATCAAAGAAGGCATCTTCCTTATCTGGGTCCCTATGGTGGGGACTTGACTTGGACTTTCCATATTATAGACAGTAGATAAATTACTTGTTCAGGGAATCAATCAGCTTTTTCATTGTTTATAACTTAAGCCAATTATTCTCATCCCGTTATCTTTTTTTGTGAAGTAAAATGAAAAGGCTATCTTGTCTCCTTCCATAATGAAAAGTCCTAGAGTGAAATTAAGTTTGTAAATCTAAGTGAACAGATAAAATCACTAGCAACCTTCATTAGCCAATACTTGTGATCTTTAAAAGTTACAACAGCTGTTGGAGGAAGATGGCGGAGCAGGAGGACCCTAAGCTCACCTTGTCCCGTGTTTACAACTAGTTATCCTAGTCAGTAAACTGAAGAACAATCACAGACTGGCAGAATAAACTCCACAAATAAATGTGGAGAAGAAGCCATATCAGAGAGTTTAGGTAGGGCAGAAACCGTGGTTGGGAGCTGCCAGCAGGAGGGAGGAAGCTGTGGCTATGGAGAGGGGAAAACACCAAGGAAGCCACACAGAGAAATAAATCCCCATAACATCTGGCCTTGAAAACCAGAGGGGCTGAATTCCATGAGTTTGTATAACCAGTAGTACTTGGATCCTAGGAGCTTTAAAAGTCAGATAACTTAGCTTTAGGTGAGTGAGAGCTAGGTCCATTGCCTTTAAAAAGACAACAGCCCACAGAAATGTAACATAGAATTGACAGTTTGTGCCATGCCTGGGGCAAACAAGAGGGAGATCTCTTAATAAGGATTTTGGAGTGTGTTGGAGGACTTCTCCAGGAATAAGGAGCTGGGCAGGGACCATTTTCTTCCCCCTGCCCCCCAGCATAAACACAGTCCCCTGTGGGAGGTGACACTGCACAGACACTTGCTACCTAAACTGCTAGCAGTGTGCTCAGCTCATGAGTGCTCCTGAGGACTCACCCATTCTAAGCTTGCTGGCTTAGGCCTAGAGCTCAGCACAAATTTAACCCTGAGCAGGCCTGTTCCAGCTGCTGCCTCTGCACTGCACTCCAGTGTCCATCACACTTCAGTAGATCTGGCCCAGGAATGGCTCAGTTCAATTTTTGCTAATGCCATGTGCACCCCACACACCCACCTCGTACAGACACTGAATGTCCCCAGCTGCCATTGTGATTCATATTCAGCCACCACAGAGAAAACCTGCACCCCTGGCTGCTGCCACAGGCTTGTCCCTGGCCACTGCTGTTAAGCCATGCCATGAAGGGGATTGGGCCTAGGACTAGAAGCTCAGGGCAAATTTCCTAGTATTGTGTGTGCCTTGCCTAACCACAACAAGCCACCTCAACCTGTGCCCAGCTTCTGCACACACAGATGCCATTTGCCATGCTTAGTTGCTGCATACCCCTGCTGCCATGGCAGCCTCTGACCTTGCCCTCAGCCACTGTATGCCAGGCCACTGCCATGCTTTGGGGGATCAAGCCTAGGACTAGCAGCTCAGTGCAAATTTTGCTAACACTGCTGCCCTGACCCTGAGTGCTCCTACTGTCATGCCCCCTCAGAGCTGGTCTGCCTTAGTCTCACTAACACAACAGAGAGAAAGCATAGCCCACAACAGTCAGAGCATATATCTGGACTGAAAGGAAAAGTGACTCAGACATCACACAAACAGGACACAAACATCACACATAGGAGACTCCTCTGAAATGCCAGTTTCTGGTGAACAGGGGACACTGCACTGCTGGGCACTCCAGGACCTCTTCTTCATAGTGCCACTACTTTCTTTTCTTCTTTTTTTAATTTAATAATAATATTTTATTATGTTATATTAGTCACCATACAGTACATCCTTAGTTTTTGATGTAGTGTTCCATGATTCATTATTTGCGTATAACACCCAGTGGCTCCATGCAATATGAGCCTTCCTTAATGCCCATCACCAGCCTATACCAATCCCCCACCCCCCTCCCCTCTGAAGCCCTCAGATTGTTTCCCAGAGTCCACAGTCTCTCATGGTCCATTCCCCCTTCTGATTACCCCCTTCTTCTTCCCTTTCTTCTCCTACCGATCTTCCTAGTTCTTATGTTCCATAAATGAATGAAACCATATGATAATTGTCTTTCTCTGCTTGACTTATTTCGCTTAGCATTATCTCCTTCAGTCCCGTCCATGTTGATGCAAAGGTTGGGTAACCATTCTTTCCGATGGCTGAGTAATATTCCACTGTATATATGGACCACATCTTCTTAATCCAGTCATCTGCTGAAGGGCATCTCGGCTCCTTCCGCAATTTAGCTATTGTGGAAAATGTTGCTATGAACATTGGGGTGCATATAGCCCTTCTCTTCACTACATCTGTATCTTTGGGGAAAATACCCATTAGTGCAATTGCTGGATCACAGGGTAGCTCAATTTTTAACTTTTTAAGGGACCTCCACACTGTTTTCCAGAGTGGCTGTACCAACTTGCATTCCCACCAACAATGTAGGAGGGATCCCCTTTCTCCACATCCTCTCCAACAATTGTTGTTTCTTGCCTTGTCTATCTTTGCCATTCTAACTGGCGTAAGGTGGTATCTCAGTGTGGTTTTGATTTGAATTTCCCTGATGGCTAATGATTTTGAACATTTTTTCATGTGTCTGTTAGCCATTTGTATGTCTTCATTGGAAAAGTGACTGTTCATATCCTCTGCCCATTTTGTGATTTGATTATTTGTTTCCTGTGTATTGAGCTTGAGAAGTACTTTGTAGATCTTGGATACACGTCTTTTATCTGTAGTCATTTGCAAATATCTTCTCCCATTCCGTGGGCTGCCCCTTAGTTTTTTTGACTGTTTCCTTGGCTGTGCAGAAGCTTTTTATCTTGATGAAGTCCCACAAGTTCATGTTTTCCTTTGTTTCTTTTGCCTTTGGAGAAGTGTCATGAAAAAAGTTGCTGTGGCCAATGTCAGAGAGGTTGCAGCCTATGTTCTCCTCTATGATTTTGATGGATTCCTGTCTCACATCGAAGTCCTTCATCCATTTGGAGTTTATCTTTGTGTATGGTGTGAGAGAGTGGTCAAGTTTCATTCATTTGCATATAGCTGTCCAATTTTCCCAGCACCATTTATTGAAGAGACTGTCTTTTTTCCACNATTTGTTTCTCGTGTATTGAGTTTGAGAAGTTCTTTGTAGATCTTGGATACCAGTCCTTTATCTGTGGTGTCCTTTGCAAATATATTCTCCCATTCCGTGGGCTGTCTCTTAGTTTTTTTGACTGTTTCCTTGGCTGTGCAGAAGCTCTTTATCCTGATAAAGTCCCATAAGTTCATTTTATCTTTTATTTCTCTTGCCTTTGGAGATGTGTCGTGAAAAAGGTTGCTCTGGCCGATGTCATAGAAGTTGTTGCCTATGTTCTCCTCTAGAATTTTGATGGATTCCTGTCTCACATTGAGGTCTTTCATCCATTTGGAGTTTATTTTTGTGTATGGTGTGAGAGAGTGGTCAAGTTTCATTCTTTTGCATGTAGCTGTCCAATTTTCCCAGCAGAATTTATTGAAAAAACTGTCTTTTTTCCACTGGATGTGTTTTCCTGAATTGTCAAAGATTAGTTGCCCAAAGAGCCGAGGGTCCATTTCTGGGTTCTCTATTCTGTTCCATTGGTCGATGTGTCTGTTTTTGTGCCAGTACCATGCTGTCTTTGTGATCACAGCTTTGTAGTACAGCTCGAAATCCGGCATTGTGATGCCCCCAGCTTTGTTTTTCCTTTTAAACAATTCCTTGGCAATTCAGGGCCCTTTCTGGTTCCACACAAATTTAAGGGCTGTTTGTTCCAATTCTTTGAAAAATGTCATTGGTATTTTGATTGGGATAGCATTGAAAGTGTAGATTGCTCTGGGTAGCATGGACATTTTAACTATGTTAATTCTTCCAATCCATGAGCATGGAATATTTTTCCATCTTTTTATGTCTTCCTCAATATCTTTCAAAAGTGATCTATAGTTTCTAGCATATAGGTCCTTTACGTCTCTGGTTAAGTTAATTCCAAGGTAACGCATGGTTTTTGGTGTTATTGTAAATGGGATGGATTCCCTAATTTCTCTTTCTTCAGTCTCGTNATAGCATAGACATTTTAACTACGTTTATTCTTCCAATCCATGAGCATGGAATATTTTTCCATCTTTTTGTCTCTTCTTCAATGTCTTTCAAGAGTGATCTGTAGTATCTAGAATATAGATCCTTTATGTCTCTGGTTAAGTTAATTCCAAGGTAACGTATGGTTTTTGGTGTTATTGTAAATGGGATGGATTCCCTAATTTCTCTTTCTTCAGTCTCGTTATTCGTGTATAGAAATGCAACTGATTTCTGGGCATTGATTTTGTATCCTGCCACCTTACTGAATTGNGTGTATAGAAATGCAACTGACTTCTTTGCATCGATTTTGTATCCCACCACATTACTGAATTGCTCTATAACATCTACTGGTTTGGGGGTGGAGTCTTTTGGGTTTTCCATATAGCGTATTATGTCATCTGTGAAGAGAGACAGTTTGACTTCTTCTTTGCCAATTTGGATACCTTTTATCCCTTTTTGTTGCCTGATTGCTGTTGCAAGGACTTCTAGTACTATGTTGAATAATAGTGGCGAGAGTGGGCATCCTTGTCGTGTTCCTGATCTTAAGGGAAAGGCTTCCAGCTTTTCCCCATTGAGAATAATGCTTGCAGTAGGCTTTTCATAGATGGCTTTTATGAGATTGAGAAATGTACCCTCTATTCCTACACTCTGAAGGGTTTTAATCAGGAAAGGATGCTGTATTTTGTCAAATGCTTTTTCTGCATCAATTGAGAGGATCATATGGTTCTTGAGTCTTTTCTTGTTGATATGATGTATCACATTGATTGATTTGCGAGTGTTGAACCATGCTTGCATCCCAGGTATGAATCCCACTTGGTCATGATGGATAATCCTTTTAATGTACTGTTGGATTCTATTAGCAAGGATCTTGTTGAGGATTTTGGCATCCATATTCATTAGAGAAATCGGTCTGTAATTCTCCTTTTTGAGGGGGNTCATCCTTGTCCTGCTCCTGATCTTAAGGAAAAGGCTTCCAGCTTTTCCCCATTGAGAATGATATTTGCTGTAGACTTTTCATAGATGGTTTTTATGAGATTGAGNCTATTCCTACACTCTGAAGGGTTTTAATCAGGAAAGGATGCTGTATTTTGTCAAATGCTTTTTCTGCATCAATTGAGAGGTTCATATGATTCTTGACTCTTTTCTTTTTGATATGATCTATCACATTGATTGATTTGCGAATGTTGAACCACTCTTGCATCCCAGGGATGAATCCCACTTGGTCATGATGGATAATCCTTTTAATGTACTGTTGGATTCTATTAGCAAGGATCTTGTTGAGAATTTTGGCATCCATATTCATCAGGGATATCGATTTGTAATTCTCCTTTTGGATGGGGTCTTTGCCTGGTTTGGGGATCAAGGTAATACTGGCCTCATAGAATGAGTTTGGTAGTTTTCCTTCTGCTTCTCTTTTTTGGAACAGCTTCAGGTGAATAGGTATTATTTCTTCTTTGAATATTTGATAGAATTCCCCGGGGAATTCATGGGGCCCTGGACTCTTGTTTTGGGGGAGGTTTTTGATCACTGCTTCAATCTCTTCATAATTAATCGGTCTGTTTAAATAATCAACTTCTTCCTGTTTCAGTCTTGGTAATTTATAGGTTTCCAGGAAGGCCTCCATCTCTTCCAGATTGTTTAGTTTTTTGGCATATAGCTGTTGATAAAAGTTTCTAATAATCCTTGCAATTTCAATGGTGCTGGTCGTGACCTCTCCCTTTTCAGTCATAATTTTAATAATCTCAGTCCTTTCTCTTTGTTTTTGGACAAGTTTTGCCAGTGGTCTATCAATTTTATTGATTCTCTCAAAGAACCAGCTCCTCGTCATGTTTATTTGCTCTACTGTACTTCTGGTTTCTAATTGATTGATTTCTGCTCTAATTCTGGTCACCTGCATTCTGGTGCATGGGTTAGGCCTGTTCTTCTGTTCCAGCTCTAGCCTTGAGGTGAGAATATAAAAACTGCATTTTAGATTTTTCTATTTTTTTGAGTGAGGCTTGGATGGCTATGTATTTTCCCCTTAGGACCACCTTTGCAGTGTCCCATAGGTTTTGGACCGATGTGTTTTCATTCTGATTCGTGTCCAAAAGTTGCTTAATCTTCTTTTTAATTCCCTGATTGACCCAATCATTCTTAAGCAGGATGGTTCTTAGTTTCCAAGTGTTTGAGTTCCTTCCAAATTTTTCTTTGTAATTGAGTTCCAGTTTCAAAGCACTGTGGTCTGAGATTATGCAGGGAATAATCTCAGTCTTTTGGTGTTGGTTGAAACCTGTTTTGTGACCCAGTATATGGTCTATTCTGGAGAACGTTCCATGTGCATTCAAAAAGAATGAGTGTTCTCTTGTTCTGGGGTGTAGTGTTCTATATATATCTATGAGGTCCATCTGGTCCAGTATGTCATTCAAAGCTCTTGTTTCTTTGTTGATTTTCTGCTTAGGTGATCTGTCTATTGCTGAGAGCGGAGTGTTTAGGTCCCCTACTATTAACGTATTTTTATCTATATGTCTCTTTATTCTAGTTAAAAGTTGGCTTGTGTATCTAGCTGCTCTGCTATTGGGGGCATAGATATTTATAATGCATGGGTCATGTCTTTTTATCCAATCTGCAACCTTGTGGCATTTTATGGGAGCATTTAGGCCATTCACATTGAAAGTGATTATTAAGAGATATGATTTTAATGTTGTCATGTTGCATGTGAAATCTTTTTTTCTATAGATTGCAAATTTCTGTTCTGTATCACTCTTGGGGTCTTTTTCTCTTATAGAACCCCCCATTAATATTTCTTGTAGGCCTGGCTTGGTGGTCATCTATTCTTTCAGTTTCTGCCTGTCTAGGAAAGTCTTTGTCTCTCCATCAATTCTGAATGACAGCCTTGCTAGATAAAGGATCCTTGGCTGCATGTTCTTCTCAGAGCTCTGAAAAATACCTTGCCAACATTTCCTCACTTGCCATTTTTCTGTATACAGGTCTGATGTTATTCTGATGTTCCTCCTTCTGTACGTGAGGATTCTCTTCCCCTTGGTCGCTTTCAAGATGGTACCCTTGGATCTAATATTTGCAAAATTGCACTATGATGTGACGTGGTGTAGGTTTGTTCTCATTGATCTTGGGAGGGGTCCTCTCTGCCTCTTGATTATGAATGGTTGTTTCCTTTGCCGGATTAGGGATGTTCTCAGCTACAATTTGTCCAAATATCTCTTCTAGACCTGTCTTTTTCCTCCACCCCATTGGGGAAGCAGATGATTCTGACATTGGAATGTTTCATTGAGTCAGTAATCTCCCGTAATCTACATTTTTGAGATTGGATTTTTGCGCCTCATTTCCATTTTTTCCTTCTTTTCTACCATCCCATCTTCCAATTCACTAATTTGTTCTTCTGCCTCATTTACCCTGGCTGTCACAGGGTCTAGTTTAGACTGCATTTGATTCATAGCATTTTCAATTACTGCCAGATTCACTCTCATTTCCACCCTTAGAGATTTTATATTCTTGTAAATATTTTTGTTAATATTTTTTTCAAGCCTTCACCTCATCTTGGGCATTGTTACTCTGAACTCCATTTCTGACAATTTGGTTATATCCATATCCATCAGTTCTGTGGCAGAGACCACAGACTCTGTATCTTTTCTTTGTTGGGAGTGATTTCTCCTTTTTGTCATTCTGGTGAGGAGAGGTTGTGGAGATGTATAGAGCCCAAATTATTGACCAGGACCCAGGTAGTGTGCACTTGTTTTATAGAGACCTTAGGAATGTGGGCTTCTTGATTTTTCAGCCTGCCTTCTGGGGGACGGGCCTGCCACACTGATACTCAGGCAACCCTTTTTGGGTAGTTGCCCCATCCCCTGTGAGGGAGGATGGGAATGGGCACAATGTGAACCAGTATTTATGGGGTTTTGTTCTCTGGCGGCTTTCCCTGGTGCTTTTCTGTGACTCTTCTAAGAATCAGAGCAGCAGTGGCCATATCCTAGCTTCTGTCTCAGAACAGAAAGATCATAGTCTGCTCTCCACTGAGCTCTACTGGCCACTTTAACTCTGTTTCTGTCAGTGCTGCTAAATACCCTGCAGCATCCTGGTTTGTGCATCCCACAGCCATTCTCCCAGCCCTTGCTTCCAGGGCCAGTACGTCTCTGTCCTTTGTGCTTCTAACACTGCCAGCTGCACCTGGTTCTTGTGCATGCTCCCGAGCTCCCAGTTTCAGTCTAGTTTGAGTGTGCGTTCCAGAGCTCTGATTTTCAGTCCAGCCGCATGCACGTGTTCCCAGGCTCCCAGTCTCAGTCTGCTTTCTCATGGGTGCCGGTCTGTGAGTCTGGCCTGCTCCCCAATGCCGGAGGCTACTGCTCCCCCTTCCATTTATCTTCTGATATCTGTGTGTGGATTCATGGCTCCCTGCTTCATACCTCAATACTCAGCACTGGAGATGTTCGTTTGTAGAGATCCAGATGTATCTTCCTACGTCACAGGCTGATTTCATGGGTGTTCAGGGTGATCTGGTAGATATCCAGCTCTATTCATGGGACCAGCTGAATGAAAGTCCTGTACTCCTCCGCCTTCTTTTTCCGACCCCCATAGTGCCACTACTTTCAAGAGCAGAAAACATAGCTGACATTCCTAACATAGAAACAGTCACAGAGAGGTAGACAAAATTAGGAGACAGAGGAATTCATCTCAAATGAAAGATCACAACAAAAGCACAGCAGGAGATCTAAGTGAAACAGAAATAAGTAGTCTGCTTGATAGAGATTTTAGAATAATGATTATAAAGGTACTCCCCAGGCTTCAGGAAAGGGTGAAGGGTATCAGTGACAAAGAGATAAAAAATAACATCAGAGATGAGGAACTCAATATACAAAATTAAAAATACAATACTAATGAATCATTGAATACTACATCAAAAACTAATGATGTACTATACCCTGGCTAACTGAACATAATAAAAAAATAAAAGAAAAATACAATAGATTGAGTGAATAGTAGGCTACAGGAAGTAGAAGAATGTGTCGGTGTCCTAGAAAATAGAGTAATGGAAAGCAATCAAGCTGAACAAATACTGTAGAGTGAGAATAGATGTAGAGAACTTAGTGGCTTCATCAAACATAATAACAGTTGCATTATAGGATTCCAAGAGGGAGAAGAGAGAGAAAGAGGGACAGAAAATGTATTTGAAGAAATAGCTGAAAGGTTCCCAAACATGAGGAGAGGAACAGAGATCCAGATTCAGGAGGCATAGAGATCCCCCAGCAAATCCAACCAAAAGAGGTCAACACCAAAACACATAATAATTAAAATGGCAAAAAATAGTGATAAAGAAAAAAAATGTAAAGGTTGCGAAAGAAAAGAAGAGTTACATACAAAGAAAATGTTTTAAGGGTATCAGGATTTGTCAGCAGAAACGTTGTAAGCCAGAAGACAGTGGAATGATATATTCAAAGTGCTGAAAGGCAAAAATCAGCTGCCAACAATATTGTATCCAAGCAAGGCTAACATTCAGAATAGAGAGAGAGATAAAGAGGTTCTCAAACAAACAAATCAAAGGGATCCCTGACCACTTAACCATCTCTACAAGAAATATTAAAGGGGACTCTGAGTAGAAAGGAAAGACCATATGTGAGAGTGTAAAATGTAAACAACACAAAAGCAGAAAAATAAGTATTTCTGTAAAAATCAGACCAGGGATTCATATAACAAAAAGATGTAAATTAAGATACCAAATATCTCCAACATGGAGCGGAGAGGAATAAAGAATGAGTTCAACATTAAGCAACCATCAGCTTCATAGAGACTGCTATATACAGAAGATGAAATTTAAGAAACAAAACAAATGAACATGGGGGAAAAAACAAAGGCAAACCATAAAACAGACTTTTAACTATATAGAATAAATTGAGGGTTGCTGGAGGGGAGGTAAGTGAGGGAGGGTTAAATGGGTGATGGGTATTAAGGAGGGCATTTGTTGGGGTGCCTGGGTGGCTCAGTTGTTAAGCGTCTGCCTTCAGCTAAGAGCATGATCCCAGAGTCCTGGGATTGAGCCCTACATCAGGCTCCTCCGCTGGGTGCCTGATTCTTCCTCTCCCACTCCCCCTGCCTGTGTTCCCTCTCTCACTGGCTCTCTCTCTCTCTCTGTCAAATAAATAAATAAATAAAATCTTTTTTTTTTAAAAAGGAGGGCATTTGTTGCGATGAGCACTGGGAGTTATATGTAAGTGATGAATCACTAAATTCCATACCTGAAACTAATATTACACTATATGTTAACTAAATGGAATTTAAATAAAACTTGAAACAGACAAAAGAAGTAAACTCAATGGTAAACACAAATCAAAAAACAGTAACAGATATACAAAAAAAGAGTAAGGAAGCCAAGTATATCATTAAAGAAAGGCAACAAACCATGAAAAAGAGAAAGCGTGGAAAGGATTAGAGAAAAGCTACAAAGCACCTACAAAACAAATAACAAAATGGCAATAAATACATATCTATCAATAATTACTTTGAATGTAGACTAAATGCTCCAAACAAAAGACATAAGGTGTCAGAGTGAATTAAAAAAATTAAAAAACACACTTATCCAGGGTACCTGGGTGGCTCAGTTGGCTAAGTGCCCAACTCTTGATTTTGGCTCAGGTCAAAATGGGGTTGAGCCCTGTGTTGGGCCCTGTGTTGGGCTCTGTGCTCAGTGGGGAGTCTGCTTGAGATTTTCTTTCTCTCCCTCTGCCCCTCCCCCCACTCATGCTCTCTCTCTAAAATAAATAAATAAATCCTTAAAAAAAAGACCTATCCATACGCTGCCAACAAGAGACTCATTTCAGACTAAAAAACATGAGCAGATTGAAAATCAGGGGATGGAGAAATATTTACCATAAAAACCAATGTCAGAAGAAAGTCAGAGTAGCAATACTTACATCAGAAAAACTAGACTTTAAAACAAGCACTGTAACAAGAGACAAAGAAGGACACTATATAAAACTAAAGGGACAATTCAACAAGAAGAGCTAACAATTATGAATATATATGCATCCAACATGGGAGCACCTAAATATATAAAACAGATAATAACAAACATAAAGAAACTAACCAATAATAATACAATAATAGTAGGAGACTTTTAACACCCCACTTACATCAATGGACAGATCATCTAAACAGAACATCAACAAGGAAACATTTGCTTTGAATGACACACTGGACCAGATGGTTTTAACAGATATATTCAGAACATTTCATCCTAAAACAGCAGAATACACGTTCTTTTCAATTGCACATGGAATATTCTCCAGAATAGATCACGTATAAGGCCACAAAACAAGCCTTAACAAATTAAAAAATACCAAAATTATAGCATGAATCTTTTCTGATCACAATGCTATGAAACTAGAAGTCAGCCACAAGAAAAAAAATCTGGAAAGACCACGAACACTTGGAGGTTAAAGAACATGCTACTAAACAATGAATGGGTCAACCAGGAAACCAAAGAGGAAATGAAAAAGTACATGGAAACAAATGAAAATGAAAACACAACAGTCTAAAACCTTTGGATGCAGCAAAAGTGGTTCTAAGAAGGAAGTTTATAGAATTACAGGCATACCTAAAGAAGCAAGAAAAATCTCAAATAAATAACTTAAGCTTACACCTAAAGGAGATAGAAAAAGAACAACAAAGAAAACCTAAAACCATCAGAAGGAAGGAAATAATAAAGATGAGAGCAGAAATAAATGATATAGAAACTGAGAAAAAACCAAAAAAATAGATTAATAAAAACAGGTGCTCATTCTTGTTTTAAAAGATTTTATTTACTTATTTGAGAGAGAAGGATCAGAGAGAGAGAGAGAGAGAAAGAGAGCACATGAGCAGGGGGGAGGGGCAGAGGGAGAAGGAGAAACAGACTCTCCAGTGAGCAGGGAGCCTGACACAGGGCTTGATCCCAGAACCCCAGGAGCACAACCTGAGCTGAAGGCAGATGCTTAACCAGCTGAGCCATCCAGGTGCCCAAACAGATGCACAGTCCTTGAAAAAACTCAATAAAATTGATCAACCTCTAGCCAGACTTATCAAGAAAAAAAGAGAAAAAAGAGAAAGGACTCAAATAAAATTACAAATGAGAAAGGAGAAAAAACAACCAGCACCACAGAAATACAATTATAAGAGAACACTATGAGAAACTATATGCCAACAAATTGGACAACATGGAAGAAATGGATAAATTCCTAGAAACATATAAACATCCAAAATGAGATAAGAATAAACAGAAAATTTGAACAGACCAATAACCAGCAATGAAATTGAATCTGTAATAAAAAATCTCCCCAGACAATAAAAGTCCAGGGCCAGATAGCTTCACAGGTAAATTCTACCAAACATTTGAAGAAGAGTTAATACCCATTATTCTCAAACTATTCCAAAAAATAGAAAAGGGAGGAAAAACTCCAAATTCATTCTATGAAGCCAACATTATCCTGACACCAAAACTGGATAAAGGTACCACTAAAATAGAGAACTACAGGCCAATGTCCTTGATAAACAGAGATGCAAAAATCCTCAAGAAAATACTAACAAACCAAATTGAACAATACATTTAAAAAAATGTTCACCATGAAAAAGTGGTTTTTATTCCTGGCTTGCAAGTGTGGTTCAGTATTCCTTAGTCAATCAATGTGATATATTGCAACATAAGAGAAATGATAAGAACCATATGATCATTTCAACAGATGCGGAAAAAGTATTTGATAAAGTACAGCATCCATTCATGATAAAAAAAATAACCCTCAATAAAATAGAGGGAACATACCTCCACATAATAAAGTCATATATGAAAAATCCACAGCTAACATCATCCTCAACAGGGGAAAAAATGAGAGCTTTTCCCCTAAGGTCAGGAAGAAGACAAGGATGCCCACACTCATCACTTCTATTCAACATACTACTGGAAGTTCTAGCCACAGCAATCAGACAACACAAAAAAAAGTTATTCAAATCAGTAGCGAAGAAGCAAAACTTACACTATTTGTAGATGACAGGATACTATTTATATAAAACCTGAAAGACACCACACAATTGCTGATACATGAATTCAGTAAAGTCATGGGCTACAAAAGCAATGTTCAGAAATCTGTTGCATTTCTGTACATCAATAATGTAGCAGCAGAAAGAGAAAATAAGGAATCAATCCCATTTATAATTGCATCAAAAGCCATAAGATTCCTGGGAATAAACCTAACCAAAGAGGTAAAAGATCTGTACTCTGAAAATCATAAAACAATTATGAAAGAAATTGAAGATGATAGAAAGGAATGGAAACACATTCAATGCTCATGAATTGGAAGAAAAAAGTATTGTTAAAATGTAAGTATTACCAAAATCAATCTACACATGTAATGCTCTCCCCATCAAAATACCAACAGTACTATTCACAGAACTAGAACAAACAATCCTGAAATTTGTATGGAAGTGCAGAAGAGCCCAAATAGCCAAAGCAAAATAAAAGTGAAGCTGGAGGCATCACAATTCTGGACTTTAAGTTATATTACAAAGCTGTAGTATTAAAAAACAGTATGGTACTGGCACAAAAATACACATATAGATCAATGGAGCAGAAATAAACCCAAAACTCTATGGTTAATCTTCAACAAAGCAAGGAAGAATATCCAATGGGAAAAGGACAATCTCTTGAACAAATGGTGTTTGGAAAACAGGGTGGTAACAGGCAGAAGAAAGAAACTGGACCACTTTGCTATACCATACAAAAAAACAAATTCAAAACGGACTAAAGACTTAAAAGTGAGACCTGAAACATTAAAAATCCTTAAAGAGAACACTGGGAGTAACCTATCTGACCTCTGCTGTAGCAATTTTTTCTATATAGGTCCCCTGAAGTAAGGGAAACAAAAGCAAAAATAAACTATTAGGACTGCACCAAAATAAAAAGCTTCTGCACCAGGAAGGAAAGAATCAACAAAACTAAAAGGCAAACTGTGGAATGGAAGAAGGTATTTGCAAATGTCATATCCACTAAAGGGTTAGTATCCAAAATATATAAAGATCTTATAGAACTCAACATCCAAAAAACAACCCTATTAAAAAGTGGGCAGAAGGCATAAACGAGTATTTCTTAAGGAAGACAACCAGGTTGTCAACAGACATATGAAAGATTCTCATCATTAATTATCATCAGAGAGATGCAAATCAAAATTTCAATGAGATATCATTCATCTGTCAGAATGGCTAAAAATAAAAAACATAAGAAGCAACAGGTGTTGGTGAGGATATAGAAAAAGGGGAACCCTCTTGCAGTGTTGGTGGGAAAGCAAACTGGTGCAGCCATTCTGGAAAACAGTATGGAGTTTCCTCAAAAAGTTAAAAATAGAACTATCCTAGGATCCAGTATTCAGATTACTGGGTAGTTACCCAATGATTACAATAACACTAATTCAAAGGGATACATGCACCCCTATGTTTATAGCAGCATTATTTACAATAGCCAAATTATGGGAGTAGCCCAAGTGTCCATAGATTGATTAATGGATAAAGAAGTGATACACACACACATATAAATAAATAAATAAATAAATAAATAAATAAATAAAATGGAATATTATTCAGCCATTAAAAGAACGAAATCTTGCCATTTGCAATGACATGGATGGAGTTAGAGAGTATATTGTTAAGCAAAGTAAGTTAGTCAGAGAAAGACACATACCATATGATTTAACTCATATGTAGAATTTAGTAAACCAAATGAGCACGAATAATAGAGAGTGAAAGAGGCAAGCCAAAAAACAGACTCTGAACTATAGAGAATGAACTGATGGTTATCAGAGAGGAGGGGGTGGGGGGATGGATGAAATAGGTGGTGGGAATTCAGGAATATACATGTCATGATGAGACTGGGTGATGCATGGAATTTTTGAATAAGTATGTCATACAACTGAAACTACTATAGTACTGTATGTTAACTATACTGGAATTAAAACTTAAAAACTTGAAATTATTAAAATTAAATCACTTATATCTTTAAAAAATAAAGTTACAATAGCCAAGATTTGGAAGCAACCAGTGTCCATTGATAGATGAATGGATAAGGAGATGTGAGATATATATAATGGAATATTATGCAGCCATAAAAAAGAATGAGAGCATGCCACTTGCAAGCAAATGCATAGACCTAGAGGGTATTATGCTAAGTGAAATAAATTAGGCTGAGAAAGACAAATGCCATATTATTCCATCCCTATGTGGAATTTTAAAAAAACTAATAAAAAGCAGAATCAGATCTATAACTAATGAGAACAAACTGATAGTTGCCTGAGAAGAGGGGAATGGAGGGGAGGGCAAAATGAATGAAGGACAGTGGAAGATACAGGATCCCAGTTATGGAATCAATCACTCAGGGGAATAAAAATCAGTGTAGGGAATATAGCCAGTGATATTGCAATAACATTATATTGTGACAGATTGTAGTCACACTTGTAAGCAGAGCATAACATACAGAGAAGTTTTTTTTTTTAAAGATTTTTTATTATTTGACAGAGAGAGAGACACAGTGAGAGAGGGAACACAAGCAGGGGGAGTGGGAGAGGGAGAAGCAGGCTTCCCAATGAGCAGGGAGCCCAGCATATGGCTCCATCCCAGGACCCTGGGATCATGACCTGAACCAAAGGCAGGGGCTTAATGACCAAGCCACCGAGGTGCCCCATATACAGAGAAGTTTAATCACTATGTTGCACACCTGAAACACTGTGTGTCAACTATACTGAAATAAAAATAAATGAATAAAAAAATAATAAAAGTCCTGCTCTTTTATATTTCTCTTGTTATGTAGAGACTAAATCAAACTTTTATGGAGAAGTTAAAAAAGGATATTTTTTAATTGAAAAACTCTACATAGTGCAAAATTCAAGCCACTCCAGATGATCATTTGTAGGCTACACTCTCATAATAGCAACCATTATTGATCACTTATTAGAAGAATGTTACCTCACTTAATCCTTATTAGAACCTATTGCATATCTGGTAAAACTCAACTTCAGTTAGTTTTAGAAGCTTGCCTATGGTCACCAAGGATCTAAACCCCCAAGACTGACTGATACTAGAGTCAGTGACCTTGACTATGTTATATTCCTCTCAAATCCTTGCTAGAGATTTTCTACATATGAGGGAAAGCCGTTGTGTGGGAAAATTGGCCCTAAAAGAAACCATGAGATAACAAATGATCTTTAAAGAAAAATGTATCCTGAATCTATCAAGAGATTGTAACTTTAAATTATAAGCAGTTCAAAAATTATTGATTAAATAAAGAGAGACCAGTAATTTATTATTTTAAAAGGGTATTTACTAAAGGTGGTTAGTTTCTGATCTCATGCTTATGTTTCCAATGCAGGGTACTATTTGTACTTTTTGAATTGTATTGAGAATTGTTATTAATACTTTTTTTTAGAAAAATGAATTCCATCCCCCCTTAACTGTCATTTTAAGAGTTCTTGCATTCTTGAAAGTGTGTTTTTTAATTTTTCCGTTGTTCCCAATTCTTCCTATTATGGAAGGCCATCTCTGATTTTGTAATGAAAGGCATTGAACATGTGATTTGATAGGGATTGTATAAAATATGTAGATTTCTTTGGGTAGTATGGGCATTATAATAATATTGTTTCTTCTAATCCATGATAATGGAACATCTATGCATTTCTTTGGGTCATCTTCAATTTTATCAATATTTTATTTATTTATTTATTATTTGTTCATGTCACCATACAGTACATCATTAGCTTTTGATGTAGTGTTCCATGATTCATTGTTTGTGTAACACCCAGTGCTCCAAGCAATACGTGCCCTCCTTAATACCCTTCACCAAACTAACCCATCCCCCTATCCCCCTTCCCTCTAAAGCCCTCAGTTTGTTTCCCAGAGTCTGTAGTCTCTCATGGTTCATTTCCCCCTCTGTTCCTCCCCTTCATTTTTCCCTTCCTTCTCCTAATGATCTCCCTGCTATTCCTTATGTTCCACAAATGAGTGAAACCATATGATAATTGTCTTTCTCTGCTTGACTTATTTTACTTAGCATAATCTCCTCCAGTTCTGTTTTATACTTTTTGGTGTACAGGTCTTTCACTTCCTTGGTTGAGTTTATTCCTAGGTATTTTATTCTTTTTGGTGCAATTCTAAGTAGGATTGTTTTCTTAATTTCTCTTTCTGCTACTTCATTATTAGTGTATAGAAATGCAACAGATTTCTGTATATTAATTTTTATCCTGCAACTGTACTGAATTTGTTTATCAGTTTCAGTCATTTTTTTTGGTGTGCTCTTTGGGGTTTTCTATATATAGCATCATATCATCTGCAAATGTTGAAAGTGTTCTTCTTTACCAGTTTGAATCTCTCTCTCTCTCTCTCTGTTTTTTTCTTGTTTGGTATGGATAGGACTTCCAGTACAATGTTGAATAAAAGTGGTAAGAGTTGGGGCGCCTGGGTGGCACAGAGGTTAAGCATCTGCCTTCAGCTCAGGGCGTGATCCCAGCGTTATGGGATCGAACCCCACGTCAGGCTCCTCTGCTATGAGCCTGCTTCTTCTTCTCCCTCTCCCCCTGCTTGTGTTCCCTCTCTCACTGGCTGTCTCTTTGTCTGTCAAATAAATAAAATCTTTAAAAAAAACAAAACAAACAAACAAAAGTGGTAAGAGTCGACATACTTGTCCTTGTTCTTGATCTTACAGAAAAAGTTCTCAGATTATCACCGAAAAGTTTGATGTTGGCTGTGGGTGTTTCATATATGGCCTTTATCATGTTGAGGTATGCTCCTCCAAACCTATTTTGTTGAAAGCTTTTATCATGAATGGAGGTTGTACTTTGTCAAATTCTTATTCTACATCTGTTCTGTTTAGATGACCACATGGTTTTTATCCTTTCTCTTGTTGATGTGATATATCATGTTGATAGATCCAAGAATAAATCCCACTTGATTGTGGTGAGTGATTTTTTAAATGTATTATTGGATTAGGTTTGCTAACATTTTGTTGAGAATTTTTGCATCTATGTTCATCAGAGGTATTAACCTGTAGTTTTCTTTTTTTATAGTGACTTTATCTGATTTTGGTATCAGGGTAATGATAGTGGGAATGCCAATTGGTGCAGCCAATGTGGAAAACAGTATGGAGGTTCCTCCAAAAATTAAAAATAGAATTACCATATGATCCAGTAATTCCGCTACTGGGTATTTACCCAAAGAAAATCACTAACTTGAAAAGATAAATGAGCCTCCATGTTTGTTACAGCATTATTTACAGCATCCAAGATATGAAAGCAATCCAAGTGTCCATCCATAGATGAAAGGATAAAAAAAGGTGTATACAAACACACACACGTGCATGCACACACACACACACACACACACAATGGAATATTACTTGGCCTTAAAAAGAAGGGAAATTTTGCCATTTGCAGCACCATGGATGGAGCTAGAGTGTATATGCTAAGTAAAATAAGTAAGTTAAAAATAGAGCTACCCTATGACCCAGCAGTTGTACTACTAGGTATTTATCCAAAGGATACAAACATTGTGATCTGAAGGGGCGCCTATACTCCCAATGTTTATAGCAGCAATGTCCACAATAGCCAAACTATAAAAAGAGCCAAGATGTCCATTGACAGATGAATGGATAAAGAAAATGTGGAGTGTGTGTGGGGAGTTAAGATGGTGGAGAAGAAGGGGACCACTTTTTCAGCCAGTCCCCTGAGTCGAGTTGAATAGGTACCAGACCAGCCTGAACATCCATGGAATCAGCATGAGATGCAGGAAGATACATCTGGATCTCTACAAATGAACATCTCCAGTGCTGAGTATTGAGGTATGAAGTGGGGACCCATGAAACTGTGCACAGATATCAGAAGATAAATGGAAGGTGGAGGGAGCCACCATGTTCAGGTGCCAGGAAGCGGTAGCCACCTGCACGGGGGAGTGGGCAGACTCATGGACTGGCACCCATGAGAGAGCAGACTGAGACCATGAGCCGGGGAACGAGCGCCACCAGTCTGAAACGGAGCTCTGGTGTGCTCAATGGAACCAGACTGAGACCGGGAGCTCCGGGAGTGCACAGGGGTGGCTGGCAGCTGGTGGTGTTAGAAACACAAAGGACAGAGACGCACCAGCCCTGGAAGTGAGGGCTGCGATGCCGGGTGTGGGGCGCACAACTCGGGATGCTGCAGGGTTGAGTAGCACCAACAGAAACAGAGTTAAAGTGGCCAGAACATCAGTGGAGAATGGTCCACGATCCCTCTGAGACAGAGGCTGAGATTCAGCCACTGCTGCTCTGATTCTCAGAAGAGGCACAGCAAACTGCCAGGGAAAGCCATGAGAGAACAAAGCCTGGAAAGACCGGCTCACAGTGTGCCCACCCCCATCCCCCCTCACAGGGGACACAGAGACTCTACACAAAGAGGGTTGCCTGAGTATCAGTGCGGCAGGCCCCTCCCCCAGAAGGCAGGCTGAAAAATCAAGAATCCCACATCCCTAAGATCCCTATAAAACAAGGGTACACTGCCTGGGTCCTGTTCAATAATTTGGGCTCTGGACAACCCCACAACCTCTCCTCATCAGAATGACGAGAAGGAGAAATCCCCCCCCGCAAAGACAAGGCAAGGAGTCTGTGGCCTCTGCCACAGAACTAATGGATATGGATATAACCAAATTATCAGAAATGGAATTCAGAGTAACAATGGTCAAGATGATGTGTAGACTTGAAAAAAGTATTAACAAAAATGTTAATGACAATATAAAATCTCTAAGGGTGGATTGAGAACGAATCTGGCAGAAATTAAAAATTCTATGAGCCAAATGCAGTCAAAACTAGAGGCTCAGACGGCCAGGGAGAATGAGGCAGAAGAAGGTATCAGCAAATTGGAGGATGGGTTAGTAGAAGAGAAAAATAAAATAGAATCGGGACTTAAAAAAATCCACGCTCATGAATGTAGGTTATGGGAGATTACTGACTCAATGAAACGTTCCAAAGTCAGAATCATCCACATGTGGAGAAAAAAAGAGGTCTAGAAGAGCTATTTGAACAAATTGTAGCTGAAAACTTCCCTAATCTAGCAAAGGAAACAAGTATTCATGTCCAAGAGGCAGCAAGGACTCCTCCCGCACTCAACCACGACAAACCTATGCCACGTCACGTCATAGTGCAATTCACAAATATTAGACCCAAGGGTACAGTATTGAAAGCGGCCAGGGCAAAGAAATTTCTCATGTACCAAGGAAAAGTAACCAGAAATTACGTCAGACCTGTCTACACAGACCTGGAATGAGAGAAAGGGTTGGGGGGGCATTTTTAAAGCTCTTTCAGAGAAAAACATGCAGCCAAGGATCCTTTATCCAGCAAGGCTGCCATTCAGAATTGATGGAGAAATGAAGACCATCCAGAATCTCCAGTCATTGACCAATTTCGTAACCATGAAGCCAGCCCTATAGGAGATATTAAGGGGGGTTCTATAAAGGTAAAAAGGCCCCAAGAGTGATACAGAACAGAAAGTCACAATCGATAGAAACAAAGACCTTACTAGCAACATTAAAATCGTATCTCTCAATAATCAGTCTCAATGTAAATGGCCTAAATTCTCCCATAAAACGCCACAGGGTTGCAGATTGGATAAAAAGACATGACCCATCCATTTGCTGTCTACAAGAGACTCATTTTGAACCTAATGATTCATCCAGACTGAAAGTAAAGGGGTGGAATGCCATCTTCCATGCCAATGCTACCCCTCAATGGGGTAGCAATTCTTATATCAGACAGATTGGATTTTAAACTAAAGACCATAGTTAGAGACACAGAAGGGCACTATATTATTCTTAAAGGTTGTATCCAACAACTGGATATGACAATTATAAATATATATGCCCCCAACAGGGGAGCAGCAAGATACACAAGACAACTCTTAACCAGAATAAAGAGACATATAGATAAAAATAAGTTAATAATAAGGGACCCCAACACTCCACCATCAAAAATAGAACACCCATGCAAAAATCGACAAAGAAACAAGAGCTTTCAATGCCATACTCGACGAGTTAGACCTCATAGATATATATAGAATACTACACCCCAGAACCAAAGAATGCTCATTCTATTCTAATGCCCATGGAANCTCATTCTATTCTAATGCCCATGGAAAATTCTCAAGAATAGACCATGTTCTGGGACACAAAACAGGTCTCAACCGAAAGCAAAAGACTGAAATTATTCCCTGCATATACTCAGACCACAATGCTCTGAAATTGGAACTCAACCACAAGGAAAAATTTGGAAGAAACTCGAACACTTGGAGACTAAGAACCATCCTGCTCAGGAACGACTAGATAATCCAGGAAATCAAAAATCAATTTAAACAATTTATGGAGACCAACGAGAGTGAGAACACAACAGTCCAAAACCTATAGGATACTGCAAAGAGAGTCCTAAGGGGGAAATACATAGCCATCCAAGCCTCACTCAAAAGAATAGAAAAATCTAAAATGCAGTTTTTATATTCTCACCTCTTGAAGCTGGAACAGCAACAGAGGGACAAGCCTAATCCATGCAAGAGGAAGCAGTTAACCAAGATTGGAGGTGAAATCAATGAATTTGAAACCAGAAGTACAGTAGAGCAGCTCAACAGGACTAGAAGCTGGTTCTTTGAAAGAATCAATAACATTGACAGACCACTGGCAAGACTTATCCGAAATAATAGAGAAAGGACCCAAATTAATAAAATTATGTATGAAAAAGGAGAGGACGCGACCAAAAACAATGAAATTGGAAGGATTATTAGAAACTTTTATCACCAACTTTATGCCAATAAATTAATCAATCTGGAAGCGATGGAGGCCTTCCTGGAAACCTATAAACTACCAAAACTGAAACAGGAAGAAATTGATTTCTTAAACAGGTCAATTAATTATGAAAAGATTGAGCCAGTGATACACGACCTTCCAAAAAAGGAAACTCCAGGCCCGGATGGTTTTCCTGGGGAATTCTACCAAACATTCAAAGAAGAAATAATACCTATTCTCCTAAAGCTATTTCAAAAAATAGAAACAGAAGGAAAGCTACCAAACTCATTCTATGAGGCCAATATTACCATGATCTTCAAGCCATGCAAAGACCCCATCAAAAAGGAGAATTACAGAGCGATTACAGACGGATTTCCCTAATGAACATGGACGCCAAAATCCTCAACAAATCCTGGCTAATAGAATCCAACAGTACACTAAAAGGATTATCCATCATGACCAAGTGGGATTCATCCCTGGGGTGCAAGGTGGTTCAACATTCGCAAATTGATCAGGGTCTTAGATTTTATCCAGAAAGAAAAATTCAGAAATCATATGATTCTCTCAATAGATGCAAAAAAAGCATTTGACAAAATACAGCATCCTTTCCTGATTAAAACCCTTCAGAGTGTAGGAATAGAGNCCTGATTAAAACCCTTCAGAGTGTAGGGATAGAGGGTACATTTCTCAATCTCATAAAAACCATCTATGAAAAGCCTAAAGCAAATATCATTCTCAATGGGGAAAAGCTGGAAGCCTTTCCCTTAAGATCAGGAACGTGACAAGGAAGCACACTCTCACCACTATTATTCAACATATTACTAGAAGTCCTTGCAACAGAAATCAGAAAACAAAAAGGGATAATAGGCATCCAAATCAGCAAAGAAGAAGTCAGAAGGTCTCTCTTCGCAGATGACATGATACTCTATATGGGAAACCCAAAAGAATCCACCCCCAAACTATTAGAAGTTATAGAACAATTCGGTAATGTGGCGGGATACAAAATCAATGATCAGAAATCAGTTGCATTTCTATACACGAATAACGAGACTAAAGAAAGAGAAATTAGGGAATCCATCCCATTACAATAGCACCAAAAACCATACGTTACCTTGGAATTAACCAGAGATGTAAAGGACCTATATTCTAGAAACTATAAATGTCCATGCTACCCAGAGCAATCTACACTTTCAATGCTATTCTGATCAAAATACCGAGGACATTTTTCAAAGAACTGGAACAAATAGTCCTTAAATTTGTATGGAATCTACACTTTCAATGCTATTCTGATCAAAATACCGAGGACATTTTTCAAAGAACTGGAACAAATAGTCCTTAAATTTGTATGGAACCTGAAAAGGCCCCAAATCTCCAAGGAACTGTTGAAAATGAAAAACAAAGCTGGGGACATCACAATGCCGGATTTTGAGCTGTATTACAAAGCTGTGATCACAAAGACAGCATGGTACAGGCACAGAAACAGACACATGGACCAATGGAACAGAATAGAGAACCCAGAAATGGACCCTTGGCTCTTTGGGCAACTAATCGTTGACAAAGCAGGAAAAACCATCCAGTGGAAAAAAGACAGTCTCTTCAATAAATGGTGCTGGGAAAATTGGAAAGCTACATGCAAAAGAATGAAACTTGACCACTCTCTCAACCCATACACAAAGATAAACTCCAAATGGATGAAAGACCTTGATGTGAGACAGGAATCCATCAAAATCCTAGAGGAGTACATAGGCAGCAACCTCTACGACATCGGCCAGAGCAACCTTTTTCATGACACATCTCCAAAGGCAAGAAAAACAAAAGAAAAAATGAACCTGTGGAACTACATCAAGATAAAAAGCTTCTGCACAGCCAAGGAAACAATAAAAAAAAACTAAGAGGCAGCCCACAGAATTGGAGAATATATTTGCAAATGATGCTAGAGATAAAAGACTGGTATCCAAGATACAAAGTACTTCTCAAACTCAGTACACAGGAAACAAATAATCAAATCACAAAACAGGCAGAGGATATGAACAGTCACTTTTCCAGTGAAGACATACAAATGGCTAACAGACACATAAAAAAATGTTCAAAATCATTAGCCATCAGGGAAATTCAAATCAAAACCAAGCCATCAGGGAAATTCAAATCAAAACCACACTAAGATGCCACTTTACGCCAGTTAGAATGGCAAAAATTGACAAGGCAAGAAACAACAATTGCTGGACATTGTTGGTGGGAATGCAAGGTGGTACAGCCACTCTGGAAAACAGTGTGGAGGTCCCTTAAAAAGTTAAAAATTGAGCTACCGTATTGGGTAGCCATTGCACTACTGAGTATTTATCCCAAAGATACAGACGTAATGAAGAGAAGGGCCATATGCACCCCAATGTTCATCACAGCATTGTCCACAATAGCTAAATCATGGAAAGAACCGAGGTGCCCTTCAACAGATGACTGGATTAAGATGTTGTGGTCCATTTATACAATGGAATATTACTCAGCTGTCAGAAAGAATGATTTCTCAACATTTGCTGCAACATGGACGGCACTGGAGGAGATAATGCTAAGTGAAATAAGTCAAGCAGAGAAAGACAATTATCATATGATTTTTGTCATCTATGGAACATAAGAACTAGGAAGATCATTAGGGGAAGAAAGGGATAAAGAAAGGGGGGTAATCAGAAGGGGGAATGAAGCATGAGAGACTATGGACTCTGAGAAACAAACTGATGGCTTCAGAGGGGAGGGGGGTTGGGGAATGGGATAGACTTGTGATAGGTAGTAAGGAGGGCACATATTGCATGGTGCACTGGGTGTTGTACGCAACTAATGAAGCATCGAACTTTGCATCGGAACCCAGGGATGTACTGTATGGTGACTAACATAATATAATAAAAAAAACATTAAAAACAAAAGAAGATATGGTGTATATACAGAATGGAATATTGCTCAGCCATCAAAAAGGATGAAATCTTAATATTTGCAATGACATGAATGGAAATGGAGGGTATTATACTAAGTAAAGCAATTCAGTCAGAGAAAGACAATTATCATATGGTTTCACTCATATGTGGAATTTAAGAAAGAAAGGATCATAGAAGAAGGGAGTGAAAAATAAAATAAGACAAAATCAGAGGGGGAGAAAAGCCCTAAGAGACTCTTAACTATAGGAAAAAAACTGAGGGTTGTTGGAGGGGAGGTAGGTGAGAGGATGGGGTAACTGGGTGATGGGCATTAAGGAGGGCACATGATGTAATGAGTACTGGGTGTTATATGCAATTGATGAATAACTGAACTCTACATCTGAAAAATGGCACACTGTATGTTAATTAATTGAATTTAAACAAAATAAGATTTGAAAAAGTAAAATGAGTCAGAGGAAAAGAAATACCATATGATTTCACTCATATGTGGAATTAAAGAAAGAAAACAAATGAGCAAACAAGGAAAATAAGAAACAAAATTCCAGACTCTTAAAGGCAGAGAACAAATTGGTGGTTGCCAGTTGGGAGGTTGGAGGGCTGAGTGAAATAGATAAAAGGGATTAAGAGTAAAGTTATATTGATGAGCACTGAAAAAATGTATAGAATTGTTGGATCATTAAATTGTGCACCTGAAACTTATATAACACTATGTTAATCACACCTCAATAAAAAAAGAAAATGTGATTGATTAACAAATATGCCTTGTGATAAGGCAGATTTTATTTAAAGTAAATATATTTAAATCACAGGTAAGGAAGACTTGATTTTATAGAACCACAAAATATTGGCACTGGAAGGGAAATTAGGGGTCAGTGAGAATAATCCTGTATTTGACTCATGAGTCAGATTATTAACTACAACATCTCTGATGTTTTTCTTGGAAAAATGTTTTCTTGATGTTTGCTGTAGCCTTAATGCAGGTTCTTCAACCCAGCAGTAGATGTAGGTTTCATTTTAGAAGGTACACACTAATACACTCTAAAGCAACGTATCATTTTTTCACTATTTTCAGATTAATTTTGCACTTACACAAGGAAACTAATTTTTTTTTATTTTCTAAAGCTAATTGAAGTAGATGCTTGTGAGGCCATTGGAAAGCAAATCATTTACTATTCAGCAGACTAATCATGGATATTGTTAAGTTATTTTTGGCCAGACCATATTTAAAAAAGGAATTGAGGTGTTCTGTTTTAACAAAAACAGCCAACTCTTTCTGAAATATTTTCCTTTGCTAAAACATATATATTTATTGTAATAAGAAATGAATGTGAACTCTCAAATCATTTACTTAGTGATGTATGTGTATATTTATCTACAATTTTAAATAAAAATCAAGTCCCTTTCCATCCATAAAACTAAAAATATTTTATGTAAAGAACTTGGTTTTCATCTTCAACTTTCTATTTGTACACTTGAAACACTAATATTCTTTTTTTATATTTTCAAAATTCACAAAAATGAAAACATCTAATGGGAGAAAATAATCCCTCTTTGTACAAGAAACTTTCTAGGATTAAAACTCAGATCCATCACCAAGAGCATCTGAATTCAGCTATGTATGGGCTTTCTACTCATTTGCCAGTGTGACTTTTCTGAAAGTCTCAACAGCAAGACTATATTGTTGAAGGACTGATCATTGATGAATATCTTCTGAGTGCCTGCTTTATACCCAGTGCTGTGCTAGAGGCTGGGGATGTAAAGATAATTGCAACCCAGATCTATTCCTTACCATTGAGTTCAATGGGGGAGGCAGAGATGCTAAAAAAGCAATTATAATGCAATGTGTTAGAGGATTGTACACAAAGTAGAGAACAAATTGACTACCTCTGCCTTAGGAAGTCAGGGAAGTCTTCACAAAGGAAATGACTTATGAGTTGAACTGATAGATAAATAGGGGTTCACCAAGCAGAGATAGTGGGAAGGGAATTCCAAGCAGGGAGAATAAGATGCACAAAAGCATGGAGGTATGAATAAGCATGGGATATTAGGAGACTTTTTTAAAAGTTAGTATGACTGGAGGGTACACATGTGGTAATTAAGTGGTAGGATATGAGGTTGAAAGGATGGATTAGCTATAGCTTGTGAAGGTCCCTGTATGCTAAAGATGTAAGGATGCTTTTCCTGTCAGCATTGAAATGTTATTAATGGCTTTCAGCAAGGAAATGATAGGATGAGTTTTGTAGTTTTTATTTTTTATATTTTTTTATTTTTAAAGATTTTATTTATTTGACAGAAAGAGACAGCCAGTGAGAGAGGGAACAGAAGCAGGGGGATTGGGAGAGGAAGAAGCAGGCTCATAACAGAGGAGCCTGATGTGGTGCTCAATCCCAGAACGCCGGGATCACACCCTGAGCCGAAGGCAGACGCTTAACCGCTGAGCCACCCAGGTGCCCCGAGTTTTGTAGTTTTTAAAAAAGATCACACCAGCTGTGATATGAAAGATTAAATAGGGTCAACAAGACTTAAAGTAGCGAAACTGGTGAGGTTTCTACAGTAGTCCAGAATGAGAGTTTGACCTAGAACAGTGGCAGAAGGAGAAAAACAGAAGGGAGAATATCCAAAAAAGATTTCTGAGGTCAAATAAATTTGGATAAAGGAGAGAAGGAGGACAAAGATGACTCAGATTTCCAGAATACAGGGTGGAATTGTAGGGAGGTTAACAAGTTCAGTTTGAAAGTCCTGAAGGATAGCATGTAGAGAGAGCATGATCTATGCTTATTTAGTTCAGAAATATATGCCAGATAATGTCATGGAAGGATGCTTGCTAGACTTCCTAGACATCTGTGTCAGATTCTTTTAGTTTTGGCAAGGTCCAGTTATTGACAATTCTCTGAGAGAAAGGGCCACATATTCTAGTGTGAAGATACTTTGTAAACCTTTGAGACTTGTTGATTTGCTCAGACACTTTTCTAAGCTGTTTTATTACCATTTTACTATCATTTCTATTTTACATGAGTCTCAGAATGCACATATATTGGTTCTCCAGTGCCTACTGAATAAGTGTCTATTTCCTAGGTCAGGCCCTGTGCTAGATGCTGAGAATACCAGGATGAGTGAGATTTAGTTTCAACCCTCCCAATTCTCAAGGCCTAGTGAGAAGTATGTAGAAGTCTTTCTAGTATTCCCTCAAACATCGAAATCAACTCCTTGTTCTTCTGGAGTTTAATGCAGATTTGGGAAGAATGTATGTAAGCTTTGAAAAGAAGAGCCCATTGTCTTTTTTTTTTATTTTATTTTATTTTATTTTTTTAAATTTTATTTTATTATATTGTGTTAATCACCATACAGTACATC
>NC_048238.1:55051317-55127357 GCF_002007445.2 Ailuropoda melanoleuca | reverse complement strand
CAGCTCAACTCAGGGGACCGGCTGAAAAAGGTGTCCCCTACTCCTCCGCCATCTTAACCTCCCCCCCCCCATTGTCTTTCTAACTTAAAGCCCATTGTCTTTCTAACTTAAGGTCATATTAAGGTAAAATTCTCACAGAGACTTCAACTTCATCAGCCATTGCTTTACAATTCTACAGCAAGAAATGGGCTCTTGGTTTGTACTTACTTAGAAATGTTTGTGTCATATAGATTTTTGTCTTTATTTTGGGAGAACAGAGTTCTAATTACAGTGCTTAAATACCAAGGTTCTTAAAGCACTTAATTTGCACCAAAATGATTACATATATTTTTCTCACATGTTTACTTTTTCTTTCTGTGTGCGTAATGGAAAGCCTCAAAGCAAAGAGGCCTTCGAGAATGTGCCTGCTGGTGGTGCCTGGGTGGCTCAGTCAGTTAAGTGTCCAACTCTTGGTTTTGGCTCAAGTCATGATCTCAGCCATGAGATTGAGCCCCAAGTTGGGCTCCACAGTGTGGAGTCTGCTTCAGATTATTTCCCTCTCCTTCCACCCCTCCCCACCCTGCTCTCTTTCTCTCTTTCAAATAAATAAGTAAATAAACAAACAAAATAAATAAATAAATAAAATCTTTAAAAGGATTTTGCCTGCTGAGGCAGTGACTTAGGCTACTATACTTGCTCTTATACAAAGCAGTATCTCTTTTTCCTTCCCATTCTATTTTTACTTATATATATTTTTAAATATTTTATTTATTTATTTGACAGAGCTAGAGACAGCCAGCGAGAGAAGGAACACAAGCAGGGGGAGTGGGAGAGGAAGAAGCAGGCTCCCAGCAGAGGAGCCTGACGTGGGGCTCGATCCTGTAACGCCGGGATCACGCCCTGAGCCGAAGGCAGACGCTTAACCGCTGTGCCACCCAGGAGCCCCTACTTATATTTTTTTAATGATTTTTATTTTGTTACATTAATCACCATACAGTACATCCCCAGTTTTTGATGTAATGTTCTGTAATTCATTATTTGTGTATAACACCCAGTGCACCATGCAAAACATGCCCTCCTTAATACCCATCATTGGCCTATCTCAATCCCCCATGCCCCTCACCTCTGAAGCCCTCAGTTAGTTTCCCAGAGTCCATAGTCTCTTATGCTTCATTCCCCTTTCTGATTACCCTCCCTTTCTTTATACCTTTCTTCTCCTACTGATCTTCCTACTTATGTTCCAAAAATGAATGAAACCATATGATAATTGTCTTTCTCTGCTTGACTTATTTCACTTAGCATTATCTCCTCCAGTCCCGTCCATTTTACTGCAAATGCTGTGAAATAGTTCTTTCTGATGGCTGAGTAATATTCCCTTGTATATATGGACCACATCTTCTTAATCCAGTAATCTGTTGAAGGGCATCTTGGCTCCTTCCATAATGTAGATATTGTGGACAATGCTGCTATGAAGGTGCATGTGGCCCTTCTCTTCACTACGTCTGTATCTTTGGGGTAAATACCCAGTAGTGCAATTGCTGGATCCTAGGGTAGCTCAATTATTAACATTTTAAGGGACCTCCACACTGTTTTCCAGAGTGGCTTGCATTCCCACCCTCAGTGTAAGAGGGATCCCCTTTCTCCACATCCTCTCCAACATTTGTTGTTCCTTGTATTGTAGATTTTTGCCATTCTAACTTGTGTCAGGTGGTATCTCAAAGTGGTTTTGATTTGAATTTCCCTGATGGCTAATGATTTTGAACATTTTTTCATTTGTCTGTTAGTCATTTGTATGTCTTCATTGGAAAAGTGTCTGTTCATATCTTCTGCCCATTTTTTGATTTGATTATTTGTTTCCTGTGTATTGAGTTTGAGAAGTTCTTTGTAGATCTTACATACTAATCTTTTATCTGTAGTGTCATTTGCAAATATCTTCTCCAATTCTGTGGGCTGCTTCTTAGTTTTTTGACTGTTTTCATGGATGTGCAGAAGCTTTTTATCTTGATGAAGTCCCACAAGTTCATTTTCTCTTTTGTTTCTCTTGCCTTTGGAGATGTGTCATGAAAAAACTTGCTGTGGCCAATGTCAAAGAGGTTGCAGCCTATGTTCTCCCCTAGTATTTTGATGGATTCCTGTTGCACATTGAGGTCTTTCAACCATTTAGAGTTTATCTTTGTGTATGGTGTGAGAGAGTGGTCAAGTTTCATTCTTTTGCATGTAGCTGTCCAATTTTCCCAGCACCATTTATTGAAGAGACTGTCTTTTTTCCACTGGATGTGTTTTCCTGCTTCGTCAAAGATTAGTTGCCCAAAGAGCTGAGGGTCCATTTCTGAGTTCTCTATTCTGTTCCATTGGTCTATGTGTCTGTTTTTGTGCCAGTACCACGCTGTCTCTTTGATCACAGCTTTGTAGTACAGCTTGAAATCTGGCAAAGTGATGCCCCCAGCTATGTTTTTTCTTTTCAACAATTTCTTGGTGATTCAGGGCCTTTTCTGGTTCCACACGAATTTAAGGGCTGTTTGTTCCAGTTCTTTGAAAAATGTCATTGATATTTTGATCAGGATGGTATTGAAAGTGTAGATTGCTCTGGATAACATAGACATTTTAACTAGTTTATTCTTCCAATCCATGAGCATGGAATGTCTTTCCATCTTTTTGTGTCTTCTCTAATGTCTTTCAAGAGCGATCTGTAGTTTCTAGAATATAGAACCTTTACCTCTCTGGTTAAGTTAATTCCGAGATAACGTATGATTTTTGGTGCTATTGTAAATGGAATGGATTCCCTAATTTCTCTTTTCTCTGTCTCATTGTTCTTGTATAGAAATGCAACTGATTTCTTTGCATTGATTTTGTGTTCCACCACATTACTGAATTGCTCGCTAAGTTCTAGTAGTTTGGGGGTGAATTCTTTTGGGTTTTCCACGTAGAGTATCATGTCATCTGCGAAGAGAAACAGTTTGACTTCTTCTTTGGTGATTTGGATAGCTTTTATCTCTTTTTGTTGTCTGATTGCTGTTGCAAGGACTTCTATTCCTATGTTGAATAATAATGGTGAGAGTGGGAATCCTTGTCATGTTCCTGATCTTGAGGGAAAGGCTTTCAGCTTTTCCGCATTGGGAATGATATTTGCTGTATGCTTTTCATAGATGATTTTTATGAAATTGAGGAATGTACCGGCTATCCCTACACTCTGAAGGGTTTTAATCAAGATAGGATGCTCTATTTTGTCAAATTCTTTTTCTGCATCAATTGAGAGGGTAATAGGTTTCTTGACTCTTTTCTTGTTGATATGATCTATCACACTGATTGATTTGCAAATGTCGAAACACCCTTGCATCCCAGGGATGAATCCCACTTGGTCTTGATGGATAATCCTTTTAATGTACTGTTGGATCCTATTAGCTAGGATCTTGTTCAGAATTTTGGCATCCATATTCATCATGGATATCGGTCTGTAATTCTTCTTTTTGATGGGGTCTTTGCCTGGTATTGCCTTGGGGATCAAGGTAATACTGGCCTCATAGAATGAGTTTGGTAGTTTTCCTTCTGTTTCTCTTTTTTGAAACAGCTTCAGTAGAATAGGTATTATTTCTTCTTTGAATGTTTGGTAGAGTTCCCTGGGGAATCTGTCAGGCCCTGGACTCTTGTTTTTGGGGAGGTTTTTGATCACTGCTTCAATCTCTTCAAAATTAATCGGTCTGTTTAAATAATCAACTTCTTCCTGTTTCAGTCTCGGTAATTTATAGGTTTCCAGGAAGGCCTCCATCTCTTCCAGATTGTTTAATTTATTGGCATTCAGTTGTTGATAAAAGTTTCTAATGATCCTTCCTATTTCCTTGGTGTTGGTCGTGATCTCTCCCCCTCCATTCACAATTTTATTAATTTGGTCCTTTCTCTATTCTTTCGAATAAGTCTTGCCAGTGGCTTATCAATCTTATTTATTCTTTTGAAGAACCAGCTTCTAGTTCTGTTGATCTGCTCTACTGTGCTCCTGGTTTCTAACTCATTGATCTCTGCTCTAATCCTGGTCACCTGCCTTCTCATGCATGGGTTTAGGCCTGTTCTTCTGTTCCAGCTCTAGCTTCTTGAGGTGAGAATATAAAAACTACATTTTAGATTTTTCTATTCTTTTGAGTGAGGCTTGGATGGCTATGTATTTTCCCCTTAGGATGACTTTTGCAGTGTCCCATAGGTTTTGGACCAATGTGTTTTCATTCTGATTGGTCTCCAAAATTGCTTAATCTTCTTTTTAATTCCCTGGTTGACCCAATCATTCTTATGCAGGATGGTTTTTAGTTTCCAAGTGTTTAAGTTTCTTCCAAATCTTTCCTTGTGATTGAGTTCCAGTTTCAAAGCATTGTGGTCTGAGAATATGCAGGGAATAATCTCAGTCTTTTGGTATTGGTTGAGACCTATCTTGTGACCCAGTATATGGTCTATTCTGGAGAAAGTTCCATGTGCATTCAAAAACAATGAGTATTCTCTTGTTCTGAGGTGTAGTGTTCTATATATATCTATGAGGCCCATCTGGTCCAGTATGTCATTGAAAGCTCTTGTTTCTTTGTTGATTTTCTGCTTAGGTGATCTATCTATTGCTGAGAGCGGAGTGTTGAGGTTCCCTGCTATTAACGTATTTTTATCTATATGTCTCTTTATTCTAGTTAAAAGTTGGCTTGTGTATCTAGCTGCTCCCCTGTTGGGGGCATAGACATTTATAATTGTCATTACAACTTGCTGGATACATCCTTTTAGAATAATATAGCTTCCTTCTGTATTTCTAACTACAGTCTTTAGTTTAAAATGCAATCTGTCTTATTTGAGAATTGCTAGCCCAGCTTTCTTTTGAGGTCCAATGGCATGAAAAATGGTTCTCCATCCCTTTTACTTTCAGTCTGGATGTATCTTTAGGTTTAAGATGAGTCTCTTGTAGACAGCAAATGGATGGGTCATGTCTTTCAATCCAATCTGCAACACTGTGGCGTTTTTTGGGAGCATTTAGGCCATTCACATTGAGAGTAATTATTGAGAGATATGATTTTAATGATGCCTGTGAAATTTTTGTTTCTATAGATTGTAAATTTCTGTTCTGTATCACTCTTGGGGTCTTTTTACTTCTATAAAACCCCCTTAATAGCTCATGTAGGGCCCGTTTGGTGGTTATGGATTCTTTCAGTTTCTGCCGATCCTGGAAGGTCCTTATCTCTCCATCAATTCTGAATGACAGTCTTGCTGGATAAAGGATCCTGGGCTGCATGTTCTTCTCAGATAGAGCTTTGAAAATACCCTGCCAACCTTTCCTAGCCTGCCAGGTCTCTGTAGACAGGTCTGACCTTATTCTGTTAATTTTCCCTCTGTACGTAAGGGTTTTCTTCCTCCTGGCCACTTTCAATACTGTATCATTGGATCTAATATTTATGAATTGCACTATGACGTGACGTGGTGTAGGTCTGTTCTCATTGACCTTGGGAGGGGTCCTCTCTGCTTCTTGGACACGATGCTTGTTTCCTTTGCCAGATTAGGGAAGTTCTCAGCTACAATTTGTTCAAATATCTCTTCTAGACTCTCTCTTTCTACACCCCCTCAGAGATGCCAATGATTCTGACATTGGAATGTTTCATTGAGACATTAATCTCCTGTAATCTACATTCTTGAGATTGGATTTTTTTTGAGCCACATTTCTGTTTTCACTTTCTCTTCTACCATCCCATCGTTCAGTTCACTAATTCATTCTTCTGCCTTATTTACCCTGGCTGTCATAGTGTCTAGTTTAGACTGCATTTGATCCATAGCATTTTTAATTTCTGTCAGACTCACTCTCATTTCTGCCCTGAGAGATTCTATATTCTCGTTGATGTTTTTGTTAATAGTTTTTTCAAGCGTACACATCGTCATGACCATTGTTACTCTGAACTCCATTTCTGACTGTTTAGCTATATCCATATCCATTAGTTCTGTGGCAGAGGCCACAGACTCATTATTTTTTCTTTGCTGGGGGGGATTTCTCCTCCTCATCATTCTGATGAGGAGAGGATGCAGGGATGCCCAGGGCCAAAATTATTGACCAGTACCCAGGCAGTGTGCACTTGTTTCATAGGGACCTTAGGGATGTGGGCTTCTTGATTTTTCAGCCTGCCCTCTGGGGGAGGGGCCTTCCACACTGATATTCATGCAATCCTGTTTGGATAGAGGCGCCCTGTCCCCAGCGAGGGGGGATGGGGATGGGCACAATGTGAGCCGGTGTTCCGGGGTTTTGTTCTCTGGCCACTTTCCCTGGCGGTTTTCTGTGCATTTTCAGAGAGTCAGAGCAGCAGTGGCTGTATCCTAGCCTCTGTCTCAGAAAGGAGAGATCGCAGTCCACTCTCCACTGAGCTCTCTTGGCCACTTTAACTCTGTTTCTGTTGGTGCTGCTAAAAACCCTGCAGGGTCCCGGGTTGTATGTCCCACAGCCACTCTCCCAGCCCTCACTTCCAGGGCTGGCACATTTCTGTCCTTTGTGCTTCTAACACCGCCAGCCACTCCCAGTTCCCACATGCGCTCCCGAGCTCCCTCTTCCAGTATGGTTCACGTGCGCTCTGGAGCTCTGGTTTTCAGTCAGGTCGTATGCGCTCCCGAGTTCTTGGTTTCAGTCTAGTTTGAGTGCACGCTCCAGAGCTCCCGTTTTCAGTCTGGTCGCAGGCCCATTCCCAGGCTCACGGTCTCAGTTTGCTCTCTCCTGGGTGCCAGTCTACAAGTCTGACCTGCTCCCCAATGCAGGTGGCTACTTCTTTCCAGTGCCCAGGTGCAGTGGCTCCCTCCTCCTTCCGTTTATCTTCTGATATCTGTGCTAGGATTCATGGCTCATGCTTCTTAATATTCAGTGCTGGAGATGTTCATTTGTAGAGATCCAGATGTATCTTCCTGTGCCTCAGGCTGATTCCGTGGGTATTCAGGATGTTCTGGTAGATATTCAGCTCTACTCAGGGAACCAGCTGAGAAAGGGATCCCCTACTCCTCCACCATCTTTTCTCCTCCTTGCAGAAAATGGTCACTTTTCTGTTCATAGGGTTTCTGCTACTCTTTTCTTCATTCTCCAGTTGCATTCATAGGTATTCAGAATGGTTTGGTAGCTCTCTAGTTGAATTCCTGGGACCAGATGAACTTTAGGTCTCCTGCTCTTCCGCTATCTGGGAATGCCCTTTCTTCTTCCCATTTTAAAAATAATGTTAATTTTCTCATACTTTTCTTTTTTCTTGGCTTTTTTATTTCATCTCACTTGATGCAAAATTAAGATTTTGGCAAAACCTAATACCCTTTCATGATAAAAAAAATCATTACACTAGGTATAGGAGGCAACTTCCTCAACATAATAAATGCCGTATATGAAAAAGCCCGCAGATAACATGATATTCAATGATGAAAGATTAGAAGCTTTTCCGTTAAGATCAGGAACAAGATAAGGATGCCCACTTTCACAATTTCATTCAGTATTGGAATAGAAGTGCTAGCCAGAGTATTTAGACAAGAAAAATAAATAAAAAGCATCCAAACTGGAAAGAAAAAAGTAATCCTATTCCTATTTATAAATGAGGTAATCTTATATCTCAGAAGACCTCAAAATCCACAAAAAAGCTATTAGAACTAATACACAAATTCAGCAAAGTTATAGGTTCCCAAATCAATGCACAAAGATCATTAGTATTTCTATACAGTAGCAATGAACAATTCAACAATGAAATTAAGAAAACAGTTCTATTTATAATAGCATCAAAAATAATAAAATACTTAGGAAAAAATCTAAAAATCTAAAAATAAAAATCTAAAAATAAAAGAACAAACCTTAAATCTTAAAACTGTAAAATATTGTTATAAGAAATTTTAATAGATATTAAAAAAATAAAACATCCCATGTTTATGAATTGAAAAATTTAATATTGCCAAAATGATAACACTCCCAGTTTGATCTACAGGTCCCTACAAAAATCCCAGCTGAATTGTTCCTTTTTCCTTTCTTTCTTCAAATTTTTATTTAAAATCTAATTAGCTAACATACACTGTAATATTAGTTTCAAGTACAGAATTTAGTGATTTATCACTTACATACAACACCCAGGGCTCATCACAAGTGCCCTCCTTAATATCCATCACCTACTTAACCTACCCCCATGCCCATCTCCCCTCTGATAACATTTAGTTTGTTCTCTATAGTTAAGACTCTATTTCTTGGTTTGCCTCTCCCCCCCCCCATGTTCACTTGTTTATTTCTCTAAGTTCCCCATATGAGTGAAATCATATGGTGTTTGTCTTTCTCTGACTGACTTATTTCACTTAGCATAATACTTTCTAGTCCCATCCACATCATTGAAAATGGCAAGATTTCACTCTTTTTGATGGCTGACTAATATTCCACTGTGTATATATACCACTTCATCTTTATCCATTCATCAGTCAATGGAACTCTGGGCTCTTTCCATAATTTGGCTATTGTAAATAATGCTGCTATAAACATAGGGGTGCATGTATCCCTTTGAATTAGTGTTATTTTAATCATTGGGTACCTACTCAGTAGTCTGATTACTGGATCCTAGGACAGTTCTATTTTTAACTTTTTGAGGAAACTCCATACTATTTTCCAGAGTGGCTGCATCAGTTTGTATTCCCACAATCAGTGTAAGAGGGTCCCCCTTTTTCCACATCTTCACTAACATCTATTGTTTCCTGTGTTGTTAATTTTTGCCATTCTGACTGGTGTGAGGTGATATCTCATTGTAGTTTTGATTTGTATTTCCCTGATGATGAGTGATGTTGAGCACTTTTTCATGCATCTGTTAGTCATCTATAGGTCCTCTTTGGAAAAATGTCTATTCATATCTTCTGCCCATTTTTTAACTGGATTCTTCTTCAATTTTTGATGTTGAGTTTGAAAAGTTCTTTACAGATTTTGGATACTAACCATTTATCCAATATATCATTTGCAAATATCTTCTCCCATTCTGTAAGTTGCCTTTTAGTTTTGTTGATTGTTTCCTTCACTGAGAGGAAGTTATTTATTTTTATGAAGTCCCAATAGTTTATTTTTGCTATTTGCTATTTATTTCATTTCTGAGTTTTTCATTCTGTTCCATTGATGTATGTGTCTATTTTTTTTCCAGTACCATACTGTCTTGATCACTACAGCTTTGTAATACAGCTTGAAGTCCATAATTGTGATGCCTGCATCTTTCCTTTTCTTTTTCAAGGTTGCTTTGGCTATTCGGGGTCTTTTCTGGTTCCATATAAATTTTAGGATTGTTTGCTCTAGTTCTTTGAAAAAGTTGGTGGCATTTTGATAGGGATTGCATTACATGTGTAGATTACTTTGGGTAATATAGACATTCTAGGAACTTTTTTCTTCCAATCCATGAACATGGAATGTTTTCCCATTTCTTTGTGCCATCTTCAGTTTATTTCAACTGTGTTTTGTAGTTTTCAGAGTACAGATCTTTTACCTCTCAGGTGATTTCTTTACCAAAATTGACAAACAGATCATAAAATTTATATGGAATTTCAGTGGATGAAGAATAGCCAAAACAATTTTAAAAAAGAACAAAGTTGGAGGATTCACACTTCCCAATTTAAAAACATACTGAAAAGGTATAGTAATCAAGACTGTGGTATTGACTTAAGCATAGAAATATATATCAGTGCAATACAATTGAGAGTCCAGAAAAAAAACATACATTTATGTTCACTTGCTTTTCAACAAGTGTGCCAAGACAATTTAGTGGGGTGGGGGAAGAATTGTGTTTTCAACATATGGTACTGGACAACTGAATATCCATCTGCAAAAGACCTAGGTTGGACACCTACCTCACACCACATAAAAATATTAATTCAAGATTGATCGAGATCTAAAAGTAAATGCTAATATTATAAAAATCTTAGAAGAAAACATGAATAAATCATTGTGACTTTCAGGAGGGCTGACAACACTGACTCCATTTTGGCCTTCCATCTTGTTCATGCCTGTGCAATGACCTCCTTTGGGGCTATGTGTTCCACGCCCCTTGGAGGTTAATGTATGCCCTGAGTGGAATTTGGAAGGCTTATTCTGATCTTTCCTAATGTGGCACACAGAAGATGCCACTTTAGATAACTAGTAGAGATGACTGGCACAGAGATGGCATGACATTAGATAATTACCCTTTGACCTCACTGCAGTGCTGCTCACTGTATAAAAGCTGTGTATGACAATCCAGACTGGGTGGACAATAGCTGCATGGTATCTGGATCCTTTGTCTGCCCATTCCCCCAGTCAGTACATTATCCTGAATAAAACTGTGTAAATGGTATGGAGTAGTGTGCTTTGCTTTTCAGTCCTAAAGTGCCTTCTGGATCTAGAGGATACTTCGCTGTCCCTCCTCCACCTTCTAACATGACCTTGGATTATACATTAGTTTTCGAAATATGACATCAAAAGCACAAGTAATGAAAGCAAAAATAGATAATATGACTTCATCAAAATTAAAAATATTATGTGTTTCAAATATATCATTAAGAAAGTAAAAGGATAACCCAATTAATGGGAGAAAATATTTGCAAGGTGAATTTTTGCCAATGGACTTTCACATGGACTATGCAAAGAACTCTTACAACTCAATAATAAAAAGACATATAACCCAATTAAAAGTGGGAAAAGAATCTGAATAAACTTTTTTCCAAAGAAGACATACAAATTGCCAATAAGAGCATTAAAAGATGCTTGACATTATAACTCATTAGACCTATGCAAATAAAGACCACAATTGTATACCATTTCACACCTCCAGGAAGACATAATAACAAGTGTTAGTGAGAATGTGGAAAAATTGAAATCCTCATACATTGTTGGTGGGAATGTAAAACCATACATGGAAAATGGAAAATAGTCTGGCTGTTACTCCAAAAATGAAACATAGATTTTCTGTATAACCAAGAAATCCTGCCCTCAGGTATATACATAGAGAAATGAAAACAAAAACATGTACAGGAATGTTCATAGCAGCATTATTTATAGTAACCAAAAATAGAAACAACCCAAATGTCCACCAACTGATGAATGAATAAATGAGATATGGCATATCTATACAACAGAGCATTATTAATCAATAAAAAAGTAATGACATTTTGATATGTGGTACAACATGGATGAACCTTGGAAACATTATAGTAAATAAAAGAAGTCAGTCACAACATTATATGACACATGTAGTTACATGAAATATTCAGAATAGGTAAATCGATAGAGACAGAAAAGATATTAGTGGTTGCCTAGGATCAGGGAGGTGGGGGAAATGGAAAGTAACTGCTAATGGGTACAGGGTTCCCTATTCCTCTTAGGAGTAATGATAATATTCTAAAATTGATTTCACAACTCTCTCAATGTATCAAAACCACTGAGGTGAGGCTGGGAAGATGGTGGAGTAAGAGGATCCTAAGTTTGCCTCATCTCACAGATACACCTAGATAACACTCACATCAGTGTAAATAACCCAGAAAATGAACTGAAGACTGGCAGAAAAAACTCCACAACTAAAGATAGAGAGGAGGCCACATCGAAGAAGGTAGGAAGGGCAAAAATTTAAATAGTAATGGTGAGAGTGGAAATCCTTGACTTGTTCCTGACTATAGCAGAAAAGCTCTCAGTTTTTCCTCACTGAGGATATTAGCTGTGGGACTTTCCTATATGGACTTTATGATGTTGAGGTATGTCACACCTACCCTTACTCCGTTGAGGGATTTTATCAAGAATGGATGCCACATTTTGTCAAGGGCTTTTTCTGTATCTACTGACAGGATCATGCAGTTTTTATCTTTTCCTTTATTAATGTGGTGTAACATGTCAATTGATTTGCGAATGTTGAACCACCCCTACAGTCCAGGCATAAATCCCACTTGATACTGGTGAATAATTCTTTTAATGTACTGTTGAATTCAATTTGCTAGTACTTTTTAATGAAACTGAAACCACTATCAATTAAATTAAATTAAATTTTATTTATTATTCTAGTCTAATCTAGTCAATTTAGAGAGAGAAAGAGAGTGCAAGTGGGGGCGGGAGCAGAGGGAGATGGAGAAAGAGAATCTTAAGCAGGCTCCACACCTGGCATGGAGCCTGATGCAGAGCTCAATCTCACAATCCTGAGATCATGACCAGAGCCAAAATCAAGAGTAGTCACTTAACTGGCTGAGTCACCCAGGCATCCCTTGATTTGCTAATATTTTCTTGAGAATTTTTGCATTCATGTTCATCATGGATATTGACTTGTAATTCTCCTTTTTAGTGGGGTCTTCATCTGATTTTGGAATCAGGGTAATTCTGGCCTCATAGAATGAGTTTGGTAGTTTTCCTTCCATTTCTATATTTTGGAACAGTTTGAGGAGGACAGGTATTAACTCTTCTTTAAATGTCTGGTAGGGGACACTTGGGTGGCACAATTGGTTAAGCATCTGGCTCTTGATTTTGGCCTAGGTCATGATCAGGTTATGAGATTGAGCCCCGCATTCATCTCTGCACTGGGCATGGAGTCTGCTTAAGATTCTCTCTCTCCCTCTCCCTCTGCCCCTTCCCCCACCCCCTACTCTCACTCTATCTCTATCTCTCTCTCTAAAAAAAAAATAGTTCTCATAGAATTCCCCTGGGAATCCATACGGACCTGGATTTCTGTTTGTTGGGAGATTTTTAAATTACTGCTTCAATTTCTTTGCTGATTATGCATCTGTTCAAATTTTCTATTTCTTCCTATTTTAGTTTTGGTAGTTTGTAGGTTTCTAGGAATTTGTCCATTTCTTCTAGGTTGCCCATTTTGTCGGCACATATTTTTTCATACTATTCTCTTATCATTGTATTTCTGTGGTGTTGGTTTGTGATCTCTCCTCTTTCATTCATGATTTTATCTATTTGGGTCCTTTAACTTTTCTTTCTCATAAGTCTGGCTAGGGTTTTATCAATTTTTTTAATTCTTTTGCTGAACCACCTCTTAGTTTCATTAATCCATTCTATTTTGCTGTTGTTGTTGTCTCTATATCATTTGTTTCTGCTCTAATTGTTATTATTTCTCTTCTGCAGGATTTAGGCTTTATTTGCTGTTCCTTTTCTGCCTCCTTTAGGTGTAAGGTTAGGTTACATATTTGAGACTTCTCTTGCTTCCTGAGGTCCATCTGGTCCAGTGTGTCATTCAAAGCCCTTGTTTCCTTGTTGATCTTCTGCTTAGATGATCTGTCCACTGCTGTGAGTGGGGTGTTAAAGTTTCCTACTATTTTTGTGTTATTATTAGTGAGTTTATTTATGTCTATTATTAATTGTTGCATATTTTGGTGATTCCCAAGTTGGGAACATAAATATTTACAATCGTTAGATCTTCTTGATGGATCAACCCCTTAATTACGATATAATGCCCTTCCTCATCTCTTGTTAGAGTCTTTGGCTTAAAATCTAGTTTATTTGACATAAGTATTGCTACTCCAGTTTTCATTCGACATCCATTAACGTGATAGATTGTTCTCCATCCTCTCACTTTCATCTTAGGTGTCTTTAGGTCTAAAAAAGAGTCTTTTGTAGGCAGCATATAGATAGATTTTTTAAAAATCCAATCTGGGGGCGACTGGGTGGCACAGTGGTTAAGCATCTGCCTTCGGCTCAGGGCATGATCCCGGTGTTGTGGGATCGAGCCCCACATCAGGCTCCTCTGCTATGAGCCTGCTTCTTCTTCTCCCACTCCCCCTGCTTGTGTTCCCTCTCTCGCTGGCTGTCTCTATCTCTGTCAAATAAATAAATAAAATCTAAAAAAAAATCCAATCTGATTGCCTATGTCTTTTGACATACATTCAGAGTGATTATTGAAAGATATGAATTTAGTGCCATTTTGTTACTTGTAGAGTTAGTGTTTCTCGTGATGCTCTCTGCTTTTTCTGGTCTTTGGTACTTTTGGTCTTTTTTTCCCTCTACTCAAGGATTCCCCATTAAAATTTTTGGAGGGCTGGTTTAGTGTTCATGAACTCTTATCTTTCAGTGCTGATGGGTGGGATGAATATGGTGGTGCCCTGCTCTACCATTGGAGCTTAAAATTTGCACCCCCACTCTCCAGTGAGCCCTCACAGAAGAGCAATCAATCAGCCCTGTTGTGTCCCTGGTTTCTGTCTGAACCCTGCATGTATCCAAGCATTTTTTTTCCATGCAGGCAACTGCATTTCAAAACTCCTAATTTTAGGGACTCCCATGGTGCAGATCCACACTGTTCCTCCAGGGGAAGGTCTGGCCACATGCAGTGGTTTGCAGTTTATGGCAACACAGAACAGAAAACCAGCACCAAGCCCCACTCCTCCCAGCTGGCTTTCCTGTTCCTATGCCTGGGTACAGTGCAACACATTGGCATCACCTGATCTTTTTGTGACCCAGGGGATCCTCAGACCATGTTGTCACTCCTAGGATTCTGCCCTGCTACAACACCTGAGCACCTTTAAGCCAGGCAGGTCCCCCTCAGTAACAGACTTCTAAAAGTTCAGATTTTGCACTCCATTGCTTATTATACTTTGCAGTAGCCTCCTTATCCAGACTCCCTGCACCGCCATACCCTCAGCTATATCACACTGGATTCAAGTCTCCACACTTCCTACCTTCCAAAAAGTGGTTGCTTTTCTACTTGTAGACCTGAAGTGTTTATTTTCTCAGGTGTCTGATTGATTTCTCAGGTGTTCAGAATGATTTGATAACTACCAGCTGTGTTCAAGGGATGAGAGAAGCTTAGGGTCTCTCTACACTTCCACCATTTTAACTCCTCACTCTTAAATCCTGGATTTTAAAAATCAGTGAGGGTGGCTCTTGAAGAGCCAAGAGGGCATTAGAAAGTGAAAGCCTGCCCTTAACAAGACAGCATGCCAAACAGCCCATCTACATACAGCATGGATACAGCAGTCTGAAAAAGGCCTGGGGCACAAGGGAGGGAGAGTTATTTACTCATCACAGAGCATGGCCTAGAAAGTCAGAAATCCCAGGAAGATCCCTCCAGGAGCAAAGGAGGTGACAGGCATCATCTCCCTCCCCTGCTCCATAGCATAAACACAAAGCCACCTGCAAGAACCAGCACAGGGACAACACTGTCTACCTAACTTGCTTACACCATGCCCTGTACCCACTGGCTTCAGTGAATCCACCCTTTGTCTCAGTCACCTTTGCCTCAGTCCTTGCGCTGCCAGTCCCCTCCCTCAGAAGACCAGCTCTATTCCCACCAGCACTGCTTCTTCCCACCTGGGGCCTCAGTTTCAGTTGTGGCAGCAGCAGGTCTTATTGGGCAGGCAGAACAGCACACATCTGTTAAAATGCACCACACTCAGCTGGGGACCAAACACTGCCCACAACAGACAAAGACAGCCTCTGCAGATGATGGGACTGAAAGAAAAGTCAGCCAGGCCACAATAGTGGGGCACATGCAGCACACATAGGAGACACTCCCTGAAGTACCTGGTCCTGGAGAATAGGGGTCACTGCACTGCAAGGCACTACAGGACCTATTCCTCATAAAGCCATTACCTTCAAGAGCAGGAGACATAAATGGATTTCCTAACACAGAGAAACAGACACAGAGAATTAAACAAAAGGAGGAGACAGAGGACTCTGTCCCAAATGAAAGAACTGGACAAAAGTATAGCAAGAGACCTAAGCAAAATGGATATAAGTAATATGCCTGGTAAAGAATTTAAAGAAAAGGTCAGAAGGATACTCACTGGACTTGAGAAATGAGTGGAGGGCATCAATGAAACCTTTAAAAAAGAGATGAAATAGAACAAATCAGAGATGAAGAACACAATAAATGAAATTTAAAATATACTTGATGTAATAAATAGCAGGCTAGAGGAAGCAGAGGAATGAATTAATGACCTGGAAGACAGAGTAATAGAAAGTAATCAAGCTGAATAAATGAGAGGAAGAAATTAAGCAAAATGAGAATAGACTTAGGGAGCTCAGTGACTCCATCAAGCATAATAGCATTCACATTATAGGGATCACAAAGAAGAAAAGAGAAAAGGTGGCAGATGATTTATTTGAAGAAATAATGGCTGAAAACTGTCCTAATCTAGGGAAGGAAACAGATATCCAGATCCAAGAGGCACAGAGAAGTCCCAGCAAAATCAATTCAAGGAGGTCTGTCTATACCAAGACACAGAGTAATTAAAATGGCAAAAAGTAGCGATAAGGAAAAAAATGTAAAGCAGCAAGAAAATAGAAGATGGTTACACACAAGGGAAACCTCATAAAGCAATCAGTGTATTTTTCATCAGAAACTTTGCAGGCCAAAAGGGATTGGCATGATATATTCAAAGTGCAGAAAGGAACCAGGGATGTACTGTATGGTGACTAACATAATATAATAAAAAATTAAAATAAACACACTTTAGGTTAAAAAAAAAGAACAAAGTGCAGAAAGGAAAAAAATCTGCAGCCAAGAATACCCTATCCAACAAGGCTATCACTTAGAATAGGAGAGATAAAGAGTTCTCAGACAAACAAATACTAAAGGAGGTCATGACCAGTAAACCAGCCCTAAAAGAAATATTAAAGGGGACTTTTTTAATAGAAAAAAAGACCATAATTGAGAGTATGAAAAGTAGGAAACACAAAAGCAATAAAAATAAGTATACCTGTAAAAATCAGTCAAGGGATTCAAAAAATAAAAGGATAAAATATTACACCGTATACCTAAAACATGGGGATGAGAGGAATAAAGAATGGGTTCAAACTTAAGTAACCATCTACTTACTATAGACTGCTATATGCAGAAGATATTATGCACAAGCGTAATTGTAACCACAAATCAAAAACCAGCAATAGATATGCAAAGAATAAAAAGAAGGGAATCCAAGAATATAACTAAAGAAAGCCAACAAGCCATGAAAGAAGGCAAGAGAAGAGAGGAACTGAGAAAATCTACAAAAACAATCACAAAACAAGTAACAAAATGGCAATAAATACATCTCTATCAATAAATACTGTGAAGTAAATAGACTAAATGCTCCAATCAAGAGACATAGGATGACAGAGAGGAAAAAACCCAAGACCTACCCATGTATTATCCACAAGAGACTCATTTCAAGCATATGTCTAACATGGGGCTCAAATTCATGACCCTGAGATCAAGAGTCACATGCTCTACCAACCGAGCCAGTCAGGTGCCCCTAGAGACTTATTTCAGGCCTAAAGCCACGTGCAGATTGAAAGTGAGGGGACAGAGAAATATATATCATGCAAATATATGTCAAAAGAAAGCCAGGGTAGCAATACTTATATCTTACAAAATAGACATTAAAACAAAGACTGTAACAAGAGACAAGGAAGGACACTCTATAATAATAAAGGGGACAACCCAACGAGAAGATACAGCAATTATAAATATTTATCCACCCAATGAGGGAGCACCCAAATACATAAAATAGCTAATAACAAATATAAAGGAACTAATTGATAGTAATACAAAAATAGAAGGAGACTTTAACTTACATCAATGGACAAATCATCCAAACAGGAAAAGAACAAGGAGACAGTGGCTTTGAATGACACACTGGAACAGATGGACTTAACAGACAATTTCAGAACATTCCATCCTAAAACAGCAGAATGCACGTTCTTTTCGAATGCACATGGAATATTATCCAGGATAGATCACATATTCAGTCACAAAACCAGCCTCAGTAAATTAAAAAAGATCAAAGTCATACCATTAGTCTTTTATGATCATAGCACTATGAAACTAGAAATCAAACATAAGAAAAAATCTGGAAAGACCACAAATGGATGGAGGTTAAATAACATGCTACTAGACAATGAATAGGTTAACAAAGAAATAAAAAGTACATGGAAACAAACTAAAATGAAAACATAATTGTCTAAAATCTTTGGAATGCAACAGAAGTGATTCTAAAAGAGAGTTGTATATAGCAATAGAGGTCTACTCAAGGAGAAAGTAAAATTCAAATAACCTAACCTTACACCTAAAGAGCTAGAAAAAGAAAACAAACAAAACCCCAAACCAGGTGAAGAAAGGAAATCATAAAGATTAGAGCAGAAATCAGTGATATAGAAACTAAATAACAATAGAACAGAGTAATGAAAGCATAAGCTGGTTCTTTGAAAAGATCAATAAAATTGACAAATCTCTAGCCAGACTCATCAGAGAGAGAGAGAGAGAGAGAGAGAGAGGACTCAAAGAAAATCACAAATGAGAGAGGAGAAATAACAACCAACACCACAGAAATACAATCATAACAGAATATTATGAAAAATATATGCCAACAAATTGGATAACCTAGAAGTGGATAAATCCCTAGAAATGTATAACCTACCAAAACTGAAGCAGGAAGAAATAGAAAATTTGAATAGAACTATTACCAGCAATGAAATTGAATCAGTAATCAAAACTTCCCAGCAAACCAGGACCAGACAGCTTCATAGGTTCATTCTACCAAACATTTAAAGAAGGGTTAATACCTATTCTTCTCAAACTATTTCAAAAAATAGAAATGGAAGGAAAACTTCTAAATTCATGCTGTGAAGCCAACATTACCCTGTTACCAAAACCAGATCAAGACATCACAAATCTCTGATGTAAAAATCCTCAACAAAATACTAGCAAACCAAATCCAACAGTACATTAAAGAAATCATTCACCATGATCAAGTGGGATTTATTCTTGGGTTCCAAGATCAGATCAGTCAGTGTGATACAACACATCAAAAAGAGAAAGGATGAAAACCACATGAAGGGTAGTGCTCAGTGATAAGTAACAATAAATAATACATTCCTTAACCATTAAAAACATATGATCATCTAAAGAGGTGCAGAAAAAGCATTTGACAAAATATAGCATCCATTCATGGTAAAAAAAAACCTCAACATGGTAGGTCTAGAGGGAATATACCTCAACATAATAAAGGCTTTATATGAAAAACACACAGTGAATATCATCCTCAATGGGGAAAAACTGATAGCTTTTCCTCTAAGGTCAGGAATGAGGCAAAGATTTCCACACTCACCACTTTTATTCAACATAGTACTGGAAATCCTAGCCACAGCAATCAGACAACAAAAAGAAATAAAAGACATTGAAACTGATAAAGAAGAGGTAAAACTTTCACTATTTGCAGATGACATGGTACTATATGTATAAAACCCTAAAGACACCATCAAAAAACTACTATAACTGATAAATGGACTCAATAAAATTGTAGGATACAAATTCAATGTACAGAAATCTGTTGCATTTTATACACTAATAATGAAGCAGCAGAAGGAAAACTTAAGAAAATTATCTTTTTTATGATTGCACCAAAATAATAAAGTAACTAGGAATAAACTTAACCAAAGAGGTGAAAGACCTATATTCTGAAAACTATAAAACACTGATGAAAGAAATTTAAGATGACACAAAGAAATGTAAAGATATTCCATGCTTATAGATTGGAAGAACAAATATTCTTAAAACGTCTATAAAGCAATGTACACATTTAATGCAATCCCTATCAAAATACCAACTGCATTTTTCACAGCACTGGAACAATTTTAAGGTTTGTATGGAAACACAAAAGACCCTGAATAGCCAAAGCAATCTTGAAAAAGAAAAACAAAATTGGAAGTATCACAATTCCAGACTTTAATTTATATTACAAAGCTGTAGTGGTCAAAACAATATGTTACTGGCACAAAAACAGACATATAGATCAATGGAACAGAATATAAAACCTGGAAATACATCCACAGTTACATGGTCAATAAATATTTGACAGAGGAGGAAAGAATATACAATGTGAAAGATGTCTCTTCAATAAATAATGTTGGGAAAACCCGACTGCTACATGCAAAAAAAAATGAAACGATCATTTTCTTACACCATATGCAAAATTAAACTCAGAATGGATTGAAGACTTACATGTGAGACATGAAATCACAAAAATCTTAGAAGACAGCATGGACAGTAAAGTCTCTGACATCAGCTGTAGCAACATTTTTCTAGATCTGTCTCCTGAGGCAAGGTAAATAAAAGTAGAAGTCAAGTAGTGAGACTATATCAAAATAAAAAGCTTTTGCACAGGGAAGGAAACAATCAACAAAATTGAAAGGCAACCTACTAAATGGAAGAAGATATTTGCAAATGACATATCTGTTAAAGAGTTAGTATCCAAAATATATAAAGAACTAATACAAGTCAACACCCAAAAAACAAATAATCCAATTACAAAATGAGCAGAAGACATGAACAGACATTTCTCCAAAGAAGACATACCGATGGCCAACAGACACATGAATAGATGTTCAACATCACTCATAATCAGGGAAATGCATATCAAAAGTATAGTGAGATATCCTACCTTACACCTGTCAGAATGGCTAAAATAAAAAACGCAAGAAACAACAGGTATTGGTGAAGATGTGGAGAAAAAGGAACACTTGTGCACTGGTGGTGGGAAAGCAAACTGGTGCAGTCATTGTGGAAAATAGTATGGAGGTTCTTGGAAAAGTTAAAAATAGGGGCCCCTGGGGGATTCAGTCAGTTAAGCATCAGATTTTTGATTTTGAGTCAGGCCATGATCTCAGGGTTGTGGGATTGAGCCCTGCATCAGGCGCCACCCTGGGCAGGGAGCCTGCTTAATATTCTCTGTCTCCCTCCCTGTTCCTCTGCTCCCCCCACTCATGCTCTCTCTCTCTAAAAAACAAGAAAAGAAAAGCTAAAAATACCTATGATGGTATTACTGGGTATTTACCTCAAAAATATGAGAACGCTTATTTGAAGGGATACCAGCACACCTAAGTTTATTGCAGCATTATCTACAATCATCAAATTATGGAAGCAGCCCAAGGGTCCATCCATAGATGAATGGATAAAGATGAAGTGGTACCTACATATAATGGAATATTACTCAACCATAAAAAAGAATGAAATCTTGCCATTTACAACAACATGGATGGAGCTAAAGAGCATAATGCTAAGTGAAATAAGTCAGAGAAAGACAAACACCATATGATTTCACTCATGTGGAATTTAAGAAAAAAAATGAACAAATGAAAAACAGAGAAAGAGTGAGGCAAACCCAGAAACAGACTGTTAACTATAGAGACCAAATTGATGGTAACCAGAGGGGAGGTGGATGGGGAAATGGGTTAAGTAGGTAATGGGGATTGAGGAGTACACTTGTCTTGATGAGCATGGCATGATGTATGGAACTGTTGATCACTATGTTGTGTATCTGATACTAATATAACACTGTATGTTAACTATGCTGGAATTAAATTAAATTAAAATAAAAAACTTAAAAAATAAAGCACTTTAAAATAGTTAAATGTTTGGTATGTATATTATGTCTCAGGAAAGTTGTTATTTTTAATTAAAAAATAAACCATAACCAGTTGAAAGCATGGGGGGAGAGAGAGAGATATGAATGATGTTGAAAATTGCTGGAGTGACAGGGGCAGCTGAGACTAGGTGATTACAGGACAGAGAACATTCTAGTAAATTCTATAAAGTAAATATTAAATTCCATAAAGTAAATTCCTGGGCAGGGACTAGAATATTGTAACCCACTTATGTTTAAGTGCTACCGGGAAATGTGCTTACAAGTACAGCCCTCTCAGTTGAAGCTTGTTTTCCACCATTTTCTTTTTCCTGTGGTACTTAGCTGAAGGCCTCTGCTATTCCAGAGCTCCTGTAGCTACTTCTGCCATTGCTGCCACCGCTGCCACCACTGCCACCATTGCCACTGTACACGAACGATGGTGCTACCACCAGAAGTTAATGTTAAGGGTCTATTTCCTGCACCATGTGCGTTCTTTGAGCCAGTATATGCCTCCATTTTTGAGCTACATTTAATAAGAAAGCTCCCAAAGCAGGGCTGCCTTATGTTTCTTATATCTGCTCTGTTTTTGGCAAAAGAGCTGTCACTGTTTTTGCTCCTGTCACACACTTTAAAAATCAGATCTTGAGTGTCCCAAGATCTGGGCCAAAGAACAAGCTAAGTGGTAGACACTGCAACCAGAGCTCTATTCAGTTTTACCTTTCTCTCTCATGCTATTGATCTGATCTTGTGGGCTTCTATTCTTTTTTTCCTTAGGCTGAATTATTTTCCAGAAGACTTCTCAGTCTCTCATGTAAGTAAATCCCTAAAGAGACTACCCCATCAGTCCTCTAGACAAGTCTTAATCCTGTGCTAAAAGGTATGCGTTTAAGCTAAGACCCTCTGCTCCATCCCATAAATGGCCCAATTTTTATTCAATCATTTATACCTTATCTACTAAGCACTTACTGTGTGCCAGGTTCTATTCTAGACACTGAGGATATAGTGGTGAGCTCAATGAAATCCCTGCTCTTGTGAAGCCTCCATCTGGAAGGGGACAGAAACCAAACAAAACATTATATAATTTGTTATTTAATTGCAATTGTGCTCTATAGGAACAGCATAGGCTGCTATAACAAGATTTGATAGGAGGATCCAACCAATACAAAAGTGGCAGGAAAGCATCCTTGAGGAAGTGATATTTCTGTTGCATTCTGGAGCCCTTGGAGAAACTAATCAGGTGCAGCATTCATCATTCATTCATCTATTCATTCCTTCCTCCCTTCATTCATTCACCAAGTTCTTATTGAACACCTACCATGTAACAGGCATTATTATTCCAGGTGCTGAGGATACAATAGTATAGGAAAAAAATATGTATGTGTTATTGTGTTGCCTACATTCTAATAGAATAGGGGCTGAAAGTAAACAACACAAATATGTAAAATAATTAGTATGGTAGATGATTAAGTGCTATGAAGATGAAAAAACAATGAAACATGGGGCGCCTGGCTCACTCAGTCAATAGAGCATATGACTCTTGATCTGGGGATCATGAGTTCAAGCCCCACATTGGGCCTAGAGTTTACTTAATTTTTTTTAAAGCAATGAAGCATGGGGGTACTTGGGTGGCAGAATCGGTTAAAGCATCTGACTCTTGGTTTTGGCTCAGGTCTGATCTCAGGGTCGTGAGATTGAGCCCTGCATTGGGCTCCACACTAAGCATAGAGTCTGCTTGAGTGTCTCTCTCCCTCTCCCCTTGACCCTCCCCCCTTCTGCTTGTGCTTTCTTTCTCTCACATCAATAAATAAATCTTTTTAAAAAAGGCAATGAAGCACTATTGGGAGTGCCGATGGTAGCTATTGGGAAGGGGCGTGCTGCAGATCTAAGGCAAGGAGGCTCCTACTACTTTCCAGAGGCTGAAAGTAGGCAAGCATGGCTGTGAGACCAAGAGTGGATGTTTATACTGCTGTTACTACTAGTACTATCTTCTATTTATATGGCACTTTGTTTTCAAGTACATTTCATACACTGCCCAATCTTGCCCAATCCTTGCCAACACAACATAGTTGAGCCTTCTTCATGAAAATCTTTTGATTCAGTGTGTTGTGGGGACAGTTTCCATAGGAATGCACCTTTAACTTTATAATGGAAGTCAATAGAGAATTAGAGAATTAGGATTCTCTTTACAGAAATGTGTTTTTAGCCAACTTTTCTTGTTTGCAAACATGTTTGTGTAAATTGATATTTTAGAGCTTTAAATTCTAGCTGATTAGGCCAAAGTTGAAAGCACATTGGCAGAATGGCCAAATGCGCAAAGGAAGATAAGTCTGACTTCTGGGGGAAGACAATATTCAATGACTTCTGCAAGGCAGTGAAGCAGTGGATCTGGCTTTCATAGGTGGTGATATGTAACTGAATGTTCAGAAGTCATGTCTCCTCTAATAAATAAGCAAGTCAAAGTCCATCAGCATGTTTATAGAGGATGAGTCTATACTCCATTTCCAGAATGAGTTCCCAAAGCACTTGACACATTGCATGGCTTTAAAGAAAGCACTGAGAAATAATGTAGCATTAGGTTTCAAGTGGAGAGAAGGGAGAATTTATAGCACACTTTTTAGTCTGGGCTTTGTCATCTACTACCTGTACAAGTTTGAACAAGTCTGAACCTCAGTTTCCTTCCCTGTAGAATGAGAATGAGAATACACCTTTCACAGAATGTTGTGAGAAATAAATGATATGATGAATATGGAAAGTATTTCAGGGTAGCAATAGCTAGTTTTTATTGAAGTCTTAGTATCTGCCAGAAGGAGTTTTAAGCATTTGACATAAATTAATCGTTTGATCCCCAAAACAACCCTAGGAAATTGGTACTATTTTTATTCCACCCACTTTACAGATAGGGAAACTGGGGTTCAAAAATGTTAAGTGATTTACTCAAGGTGACACAATAAACCAGTATTAAAACTCTAAGGCCATGATCCTAGCTTTCATACTACACTGCCTAGTAGTAATTCAAAGGGTGATGGAGTTAATTTCTTAGAAGGATGATATGAAATACGACCGGTAAATTGTAGAAATAGGGTTCAAACCTCGGTCTTTCTCCAAAGTCTGTGCTTTTTTCACTATGCAACCTCCTGACAACACATAATAATAGTATCTATCATTTGTTGACTGCCTATTTACCAAGTACTTTATATATAATACCACTAATTTTCATAAAATAAATAGCCCAGCAATGTAGATATTATCCCTAAATGACAGGTGAGGAAATTGAGCCTCAGAGAGTTATTCCATGCCCAAAGCCCCATAGCTCAGAGGGGTTTTTTTGGGTTTTCTGCATTTTGTTTTTGTTTTTGTTCAAGTGGGGCTTGAACTCATGACCCTGAGATCAAGACCCAAGCCCACAGCTCAGAGTTTTAACCCACATCTGCCTCACACCAGGAACTATCTCTATTGTACCTTGTTATTATTCTTGCAAAGTATAAAGGCCATAGGTATTCACTGCCAGAGTGCATGTCAGAAGCCTCAGCTTTGGGAACTCAATTAATACTATTTTATACGAGGATAGTACCAATTAAGCTAACTTCTAACATCCATCATCTGATTCAATGCGGCACATCTTATTTCTTTTTTTTTAAATTTAAATGATTTTTTATTATATTATGTTAGTCACCATACAGTACATCCCCGGATTCCGATGTAAAGTTTGATGCTCCATTAGTTGCGTATAACACCCAGTGTACCATGCAATATGTGCCCTCCTTACCACCTATCACCAGTCTATCCCATTCCCCCACCCCCCTCCCCTCTGAAGTCCTCAGTTTGTTTCTCATAGTCCATAGTCTATCATGTTTCATTCCCCCTTCTGATTACCCCCCTTTCTTTATCCCTTTCTTCCCCTACCGATCATCCTAGTTCTTATGTTCCATAGATGAGAGAAATCACATGATAATTGTCTTTCTCTGCTTGACTTATTTCACTTAGCATTATCTGCTCCAGTGCCGTCCATGTTGCAGCAAATGTTGAGAATTCATTCTTTCTGATAGCTGAGTAATATTCCATTGTATATATGGACCACAGCTTCTTAATCCAGTCATCTGTTGAGGGGCATCTCGGCTCCTTCCACGATTTAGCTATTGTGGACAATGTTGCTATGAGCATTGGGGTGCATATGGCCCTTCTCTTCACTACATCTGTATCTTTGGGGTAAACACCCAGTAGTGCAATGGCTGGGTCATAGGGTAGTTCAATTTTTAACTTTTTAAGGGACCTCCACACTGTTTTCCAGAGTGGCTGTACCAACTTGCATTCCCACCAACAATGTAGGAGGGATCCCCTTTCTCCACATCCTCTCCAACAATTCTTGTTTCTTGCCTTGTCTATCTTTGCCATTCTAACTGGTGCAAACTGGTATCTCAGTGTGGTTTTGATTTGAATTTCCCTGATGGCTAATGATCTTGAACATTTTTTCATGTGTCTGTTATCCATTTGTATGTCTTCATTGGAAAAGTGTCTGTTCGTATCTTCTGCCCATTTTTTGATTTGTTTATTTGTTTCTCGTGTATTGAGTTTGAGAAGTTCTTTGTAGATCTTGGATACCAGTCCTTTATCTGTGGTGTCCTTTGCAAATATATTCTCCCATTCCGTGGGCTGTCTCTTAGTTTTTTTGACTGTTTCCTTGGCTGTGCAGAAGCTCTTTATCCTGATAAAGTCCCATAAGTTCATTTTATCTTTTATTTCTCTTGCCTTTGGAGATGTGTCGTGAAAAAGGTTGCTCTGGCCGATGTCATAGAAGTTGTTGCCTATGTTCTCCTCTAGAATTTTGATGGATTCCTGTCTCACATTGAGGTCTTTCATCCATTTGGAGTTTATTTTTGTGTATGGTGTGAGAGAGTGGTCAAGTTTCATTCTTTTGCATGTAGCTGTCCAATTTTCCCAGCACCATTTATTGAAGAGACTGTCTTTTTTCCACCGGATGTTTTTTCCTGCTTTATCAAAGATTAGTTGCCCAAAGAGCCGAGGGTCCATTTCTGGGTTCTCTATTCTGTTCCATTGGTCGATGTGTCTGTTTTTGTGCCAGTACCATGCTGTCTTTGTGATCACAGCTTTGTAGTACAGCTCGAAATCCGGCATTGTGATGCCCCCAGCTTTGTTTTTCCTTTTCAACAGTTCCTTGGAGATTCGGGGCCTTTTCTGGTTCCATACAAATTTAAGGACTATTTGTTCCAGTTCTTTGAAAAATGTCCTCGGTATTTTGATCGGGATAGCATTGAAAGTGTAGATTGCTCTGGGTAGTATGGACATTTTAACTATGTTAATTCTTCCAATCCATGAGCATGGAATATTTTTCCATCTTTTTATGTCTTCCTCAATATCTTTCAAAAGTGATCTATAGTTTCTAGGATATAGGTCCTTTACGTCTCTGGTTAAGTTAATTCCAAGGTAACGCATGGTTTTTGGTGTTATTGTAAATGGGATGGATTCCCTAATTTCTCTTTCTTCAGTCTCGTTATTCGTGTATAGAAATGCAACTGATTTCTGGGCATTGATTTTGTATCCTGCCACCTTACTGAATTGTTCTATAACTTCTAATAGTTTGGGAGTGGATTCCTTTGGGTTTTCCATATAGAGTATCATGTCATCTGCAAAGAGAGACAGTTTGACTTCTTCTTTGCCGATTTGGATACCTTTGATCCCTTTTTGTCTTCTGATTGCTGTTGCAAGGACTTCTAGTACTATGTTGAATAATAGTGGCGAGAGTGGGCATCCTTGTCGTGTTCCTGATCTTAAGGGAAAGGCTTCCAGCTTTTCCCCATTGAGAATAATGCTTGCAGTAGGCTTTTCATAGATGGCTTTTATGAGATTGAGAAATGTACCCTCTATTCCTACACTCTGAAGGGTTTTAATCAGGAAAGGATGCTGTATTTTGTCAAATGCTTTTTCTGCATCAATTGAGAGGATCATATGGTTCTTGAGTCTTTTCTTGTTGATATGATGTATCACATTGATTGATTTGCGAGTGTTGAACCATGCTTGCATCCCAGGTATGAATCCCACTTGGTCATGATGGATAATCCTTTTAATGTACTGTTGGATTCTATTAGCAAGGATCTTGTTGAGGATTTTGGCATCCATATTCATTAGAGAAATCGGTCTGTAATTCTCCTTTTTGAGGGGGTCTTTGCCTGGTTTGGGGATCAAGGTAATATTAGCCTCATAGAATGAGTTTGGTAGCTTTCCTTCTGTTTCTATTTTTTGAAATAGCTTTAGGAGAATAGGTATTATTTCTTCTTTGAATGTTTGGTAGAATTCCCCAGGAAAACCGTCTGGGCCTGGAGTTTTATTATTTGGAAGGTTGTTTATCACTGACTCAATTTCTTCATAGTTAATTGGCCTATTTAAGAAATCTATTTCTTCCTGTTTCAGTCTTGGTAGTTTATAGGTTTCCAGGAAGGCCTCCATCTCTTCCAGATTGTTTAGTTTTTTGGCATATAGCTGTTGATAAAAGTTTCTAATAATCCTTGCAATTTCAATGGTGCTGGTCGTGACCTCTCCCTTTTCAGTCATAATTTTAATAATCTCAGTCCTTTCTCTTTGTTTTTGGACAAGTTTTGCCAGTGGTCTATCAATTTTATGGATTCTCTCAAAGAACCAGCTTCTAGTCCTGTTGATCTGCTCTACTGTGGTTCTGGTCTCTAATTCATTGATTTCTGCTCTAATCTTGGTCAACTCCTTCCTTGTCAGTGGGTTAGGCCTGTCCCTCTGTTGCTGTTCCAGTTTCTTGAGGTGAGAATATAGAAACTGCATTTTAGATTTTTCTATTCTTTTGAGTGAGGCTTGGATGGCTATGTATTTCCCCCTTAGGACTGCCTTTGCAGTATCCCATAGGTTTTGGACCGTTGTGTATTCATTCTCGTTGGTCTCCATAAATTGTTTAATTTGTTTTTTGATTTCCTGGTTTATCGAGTCATTCTTGAGCAGGATGGTTCTTAGCCTCCAAGTGTTTGAGTTTCTTCCAGGTTTTTCCTTGTGGTTGAGTTCCAATTTCAGAGCGTTGTGGTCTGAGAATATGCAGGGGATAATTTCAATCTTTTGGTATTGGCTGAGACCTGTTTTGTGTCCCAGAGCATGATCTATTCTTGAGAATGTTCCATGGGCATTTGAATAGAATGAGTATTCTTTGGTTCTGGGGTGTAGTGTTCTATATATATCTATGAGGTCCAACTCGTCGAGTATGGCATTCAAAGCCTTTGATTCTTTGCTTAGTTTTTGCCAGGGTGTTCTGTCTATTTCTGATAGTGGGGTGTTGAGGTCCCCTACTATTACTGTGTTCTTATCTATATGTCTCTTTATTTTGGTTAAGAGTTGGCTTGTGTATCTTGCTGCTCCCCTGTTGGGGGCATATATATTAATAATTGTCATATCCACTTGTTGAATACTTCCTTTAAGAATAATATAGTGCCCTTCTGTATCTCTCTCTATGGCCTCTAGTTTAAAATCCAGTCTATCTGATATGAGAATTGCTACTCCAGCTTTCTTTTGAGGTCCATTTGCGTGGAAGATGGTACTCCATCCCCTTACTCTAAGTCTGAATGCATCTTTGGGTTCAAAATGAGTCTCTTGTAGACAGCAAATGGATGGGTCATGTCTTTTTATCCAATCTGCAACCCTGTGGCGTTTTATGGGAGAGTTTAAGCCATTTAGATTGATAGAGATTATTGACAGATATGATTTTAATGATGCCATTTCTCTTTAAAGTCTTTGTATCGGTTGTGACTTGCTGCTCTGTATCACTCTTGGGGCCTTTTTACCTTTATAGAGCCCCCCTTAATATCTCCTGTAGGGCTGGTTTCGTGGTTACGAAATTGGTTAATGATTGGCGATTTTGGAACGTCTTTATTTCTCCATCAATTCTGAATGACAGCTTTGCTGGATAAAGGATCTTTGGCTGCATGTTTTTCTCTGAAAGAGCTTTTAAAATGCCCCCCCAAGCCTTTCCCTCATTCCAGGTCTCTGTAGACAGGTCTGACGTAATTCTGATACCTTTGCCTTGGTACGTGAGAAATTTCTTTGCCCTGGCCGCTTTCAATACTGTATCCTTGGATCTAATATTTGCGAATTGCACTATGACATGCCGTGGCGTAGGTTTGTCCTGGTTGAGCTTGGATGGGGTCCTCTCTGCCTCTTGGACACGAATGCTTGTTTCCCTTGCTAGATTAGGGAAGTTTTCAGCTACACATTTGTTCAAATATCTCTTCCAGACCTCTGTTTTTCTCCACCCCCCAGGGATGCCGATGATTCTGACATTGGATCGTTTCATAGAGTCAGTAATCTCCCGTAATCTACATTCGTGGGCGTGGATTTTTTTAAGACCAGCTTCTATTTTCGTTTTTTCTTCTACTAACCCATCCTCCAATTCGCTAATGCGTTCCTCTGCCTCGGTGACCCTGGCCGTCAGAGCCTCTAGTTTTGACTGCATTTGGCTCATAGAATTTTTAATTTCTGTCAGATTCGTTCTCATTTCTGCCCTTAGGGATTCTCTATTCTCAGTAACATTTTCATTAATACTTTTTTCAAGTCTACTCATCATCTTGACCATTGTTGCTCTGAATTCCATTTCTGATAATTTGGATACATCCAAATCTATTATTTCTGTGGCAGAGGCCACAGACTCATTATCTTTTCTTTGCTGGAGGGGACTTCTCCTTCTCGTCATTCTGATGAGGAGAGATTGCGGGGTTGCCCAGAGCCCAAAGTGTTGACTGGGACCCAGGCCGTGCGCCCTTGTTTTATAGAGATCTTAGGGATGTGGGCTTCTTCTTTAAAGATTTTATTTATTTATTTGAGAGAGAGCGACAGACAGTCAGCAAGAAAGGGAACCCAAGCAGGCGAGTGGGAGAAGAAGAAGCAGGCTCCCAGCGGAGAAGCCCGATGAGGGACTCCTTTCCAGAACGCTGTGATCATGCCCTAATCCAAAGACAGGCACTTAATGACTGCACCACTCATGTGCCCTGGGTTGTGGGCTTCTTGATTTTTCAGCCTGTCTTCTGGGGGAGGGGCCTGCCATGCCGATACTCAGGAAACCCTGTTTGGGTAGAGTCTCCGTGTCCCCTGTGAGGGGGGATGGGGATGGGCACCCTGTGAGGTGGTATTTCTGGGCTTTTTTTCTCTGGCGGTTTTCCTTGCTGTCTCCTGTGCCTCTTCTGAGAGCCAGAGCAGTAGCGGCCGAAATTCAGCCTCAGTCACAGAATGGAGGGATTGCAGCCTGTTCTCCACTAATTTTCTGGCCACTTTAACTCTGTTTCTGTTGGTGCTGCTCAACCCTGCAGTATCCCGGGCTGTGCGGCCCACACCCGGCGTCCCAGCCCTCACTTCCAGGGCCGGCGTGTTTCTATCTTTTGTGTTTCTATCCCCGCCAGCCGCCAGCCGCCCTGCGCGTGCTCCCAAGCTCCCTGTTTCAGTATGGCTCGCCTGTGCTCTGGAGCGCCAGTTTTCAGTCTGGTCGTGCTGGCACTCCTGAGCTCTCGGTTTCACTCTAGTTCGAGTGTGCGGTTGGGAGCTCCTGTTTTCAGTTTGGACACGGGCATTCCCACGCTCACTCTCTCAGTCCACTCTCTTGCGGGTGCTGGTCTGAGAGTCCAGCCCGCTCCCCAGCACAAGGGGCTATTGCTTCCCGGTGCCTGAGAGCAGAGGCTCCCTCCCCCTTCCCTTTATCTTCCTATATCTGTGCTCGGATTCACAGCTCCCTGCTTTGTACCTCAATACTCAGCACTGGAGATGTTCATTTGTAGAGATCCAGATGTATCTTCCTGCATCTCAGGCTGATTCTGTGGTGTTCAGAATGGTCTGGTAGATATCCCGCTCGACTCGGACCAGCTGAGAAAGGGTCGCCTACTCCTCCTCCATCTTTTCTCCTCCTTGCAGAAAGTGGTTGCCTTTCTGTTCATAGAGTTTCTGCTACTCTTTTCTTCATTCTCCAGTTGCATTCATAGGTATTCGGAATGGTTTGGTAGCTCTCTCGCTGAATTCCTGGGACCAGACGAACTTTAGGTCTCCTGCTCCTCCGCCATCTTGGAACACCGAGCTTGTAGCTCAACTCCTGTTCTAAACTGAGTTCCTTGCAGAAAGTGGTGGCTATTCTGTTCTTAGAGTTGCTGCTATTCTTTTCTTCATTCTCCAGTTGAGTTTGTAGGTGTTCAGAATGGTCTGATAGCTATCTAGCTGCATTCCTGGGACCAGACGAAATTTAAGCCTCCTGCTCCTCTGCCATCTTGGACNTTCTCCAGTTGCATTCATAGGTATTCGGAATGGTTTGGTAGCTCTCTTGTTGGATTCCTGGGACCAGACGAACTTTAGGTCTCCTGCTCCTCCGCCATCTTGGAACACCGAGCTTGTAGCTCAACTCCTGTTCTAAACTGAGTTCCTTGCAGAAAGTGGTGGCTATTCTGTTCTTAGAGTTGCTGCTATTCTTTTCTTCATTCTCCAGTTGAGTTTGTAGGTGTTCATAATGGTCTGATAGGTATCTAGCTGCATTCCTGCAACCAGACGAAATTTAAGCCTCCTGCTCCTCCGCCATCTTGGACTCCTCTCCAGCACATCTTATTTCTTTTTTTTTTTAAAAGATTTTATTTATTTATTTGACAGAGATAGAGACAGCCAGCGAGAGAGGGAACACAAGCAGGGGGAGTGGGAGAGGAAGAAGCAGGCTCACAGCGGAAGAGCCTGATGCAGGGCTCGATCCCATAACGCCAGGATCACGCCCTGAGCCGAAGGCAGACGCTTAACCGCTGTGCCACCCAGGCGCCCCTGGCACATCTTATTTCTGATGTCCCCTCCCTTCTAGCTCTTTCTCTCCCTTGCATCTTTCCCTCTTTGTCTTTTTTCTCTTTCCTTCACTACTCGCCTTTTTTTTCTTCTTATTTCCTCCTCCAACCCTCTCCTCATCTTTAGGGCCATCTGAGTTCAGTCAGGGAGACATGAGGGCATGTTCTGTGGGATAAGTTGTCTTCAGGGTTATACCTACCCTGAGGGACTGAACCTCTTGTAGGGACAGTGGTTCTGGTCAGGGTGACTTCATGTTGAATAAGGAGCCTGGCAATTGGCCCAGGCTCATCAGATTTTTGATAAGCATGTTGACTAAGCCAGGCTCAAAAAGAACCAATCACTCTTTGGAGACATCCATTAGGAACATTCATCTGTGGGGCCATGCCTGGTTTAAAAGTATGCATGAAAACTTCAGCTCATTCACTTATTTAAACATTTTATCCTTCAAATATAAGTGCTTAACACTGACTGAAAATCAGAGAAACAAAGAGAAGGAAGTGAGGTCCCTGCCCTCAAGGAGATAGAAATTCTCTGCTCATTGCGAGAGCAAACACTTGCTCAAATGCTTGTAATACATGGAGATAAGTGCTTTAATAGAGATTTAAAATATACTAGGTGTCATAAAATTCCAGAGTAAGTAACTGCTTATTCTTTTGGGGTGGGTAAGAAGGTGGCCTTGACAGGTGAGGAACAGATCATCAGAGAAGGGGTAAAGGACATGCCAGGCAGAACAAAGAACTTGTGCAAAATCCTAGAAGCAGGAAAGCACATGCAGCTTCTGGGAACAGCAAGTAGTTGAGTATTTCCGGTAAGGGTTCAACTTCATCACTCATCAGCTATGTGACTGGACTAAGTCACTTGACCTTCTTGGCTTGTTTCCTCTCCTGTTAAATGGTAAGTATATAATAATTATCATTTTATCTACACTATGTAGCAAATGAAATGGTTAACATGAAATTATGGCATCACATGGAGGTATGAATTTAGTCATTCTTTTCAATCTCCAAAGGCTATGTGAAAGTAAATGGGAAATAACTTTATAAATTATAAAACACCATACATGTGCACTGGTAATATTATAAATCTCATGGGCCAAAACTACAGCACCACAGGAAAGCTAAAGAGTTTACTTTTCAGCCACAGTGTTCAACCACTTGGCTCCAATCCCTCCCCTGGTTAGTTTGATGCCAGGATTCCTCCTTCCATCCCCTTACCCTTATGGCTACTTTTCATTACTTTATGTGGGAGAATATGTGAGCAAGACTATTTTCCTGTACCCAGCTCCCGTTCTATTCTTAGCTCCTTATCTTTTTGTCTCTGGGCCCCAAAGGGGAACACATATCTTGCAACTCTCCCCTCCTTACTCCACTATCCCCTACTTTATTCCAGGAGTTTCAGGCAGCCTGTTAAATGTTCGTACTTTATTCAACCATCTTAATTCCAGCATCTGGGATTCTGGACTGTCAGTTCCAATATCCTATTCACAGTGTCTTTCACGGTGGGTGGGTAGTGTGTGTCTAGGAGACATCATGCACATAGACCTCTTGGTGGTCTACCTTACCCTCTTAGGACTTCAGTATAAAGAATTGAGTTACTTTCATGTTTAAAGGGTTGGTGGTTAGAATGCGGTATCAGACATGTTTTATTTTGATCCATGAAATGAGCAAAGTATATGTGCCCTGGGTAATTAGTATTGTATCAGAGGGAAACCAAGGACAATAGATGTTTCTGGAAGAAGTGTCAGGTTTCCCTGACTGAGTCCATGGTTCTAAGTTCTATTTAGGGAATGGGCTCTTTAACTTATCCTTAGCAGTAGTACATCAGTCATACCTATCTGCAGATGATTATAGCCAGCCCCATAAATGTCATATGTGTGTATGTTTCACTTCTGGATAGATTCTAAGCTTATAAAGGGCAATACCTATATCTTGTGGATTTATGTATCTCCATATCATGCCAAGCCTAGTGTCTGGCACATAAGGGTTCAGTCAATTAAATGAATGAATTAGTAAATGCTAAAAGATATGCTAAAGGAGACGGGATAGTTTGACTTGGGAAACTCTCAAGAAATCCTTACTGTTTGAATTGTAATATTACAGGGAGTTACAATTGCCTCCTGGTGATAGGGGAGCCAATACTTTCCCAGAGGTAGGCACTTATTCTACATCATAACTCTGATGGTTAGGAAGTACATTGTTGCACCCAGCCTGCCTTCCACAGCTGCTTCCCTTTATCCTGGGACTGAAAGGTAAATCAACCATTTTGAAATATCAACAACAATTAATTGAATACTTAATAAATATGTCAGGCACTGGGATAAGCAATGGGTTACACAGAGATGAAAAAGACATAGTTCCTGGCATTGAACAATATGATCTCCGGTCTGAGAGACAGATTTGCATTCACACAGTTTTGATATAGAAGACAAATGTGCTGTGTAAATTAAAAAGAAAAGGATATTAATTCAGTCCTGGAGGATGTAGTGCATTGAATCGTGGCCCCAAAAATGATATGTCCAAGTTCTAACGTCTGATACCTGTGAATGTGAACTTATCTGGAAAAAGGATTTTTGCAGATGTAATTAAGTAATGGACCTCGAGCTAACATCATCCTGGATTACCTAGATAAGACCTAAATCCAATGACAAGTGTCTATATATGAAGACGAACAATAGAGATACAGGTAAGAAGGTCATGTGAAGATGGAGGCAGAGATTGTAGTTATGCTGCCACAAGCCAAGGAATACCAGAATCCATCAGAATTTGGAAGAGGCAAGGAACTTCCCTAGAGTCTTGAGGGGAGCATGGCCCTGCTGACACCTTGATTTTAGACTTTTGGGCTCCAGAACTGGGAAAGAATAAATTTCTGTTGTTTTAAGCCACATTTTTATGGTAATTTATTGAACAGCTCTAGGGAAATAATACAGGAAGACTAAGGAAAGACCTCAGAAAGGATATGACACTTCAACTAGACCTTAAATGAAGAGAAGGATTTCGATGTGCAGAGGAGCAAACAGGGCATTCCAGGTTGAGGGAACATCCTCCTTACTGGGCAGGATCTACTTAGAGACTGCATAAGCCCCAGAGCAATGTCCTTGGAGATTTGGCATGATTGCCTATGTGGATGGACCTGAAGAGACTAGTTCAGGGAAGGACAGGCCTTGAACCCAGCCAGAGCTTCTGTTTCCTTCCTATTGTAATTTTCTCTAATTTTCCTTTACCTATATTATTTTTATATTATTTTTCTATGGTCTGAGCCAGTCATTACTCTCCACATTATACTCTCACTATCACCATCATCGCCACCATTATAAAAATTAGCAGCAGGAGCAGCAGCTATTAACAGGGCAAAAGGGGAATATTATGGGAACTGCTAATGTAGATAGAAGGAAGCTCACAACTTCTCCATAAATGACTTAGGAAAGCCTTCCTGCAGAAAGGGAGATTTTAGAAACTTCTGGAGTACATGCACAGACACATTTATTATATGCCACTATATGCCAAGACTCTTGCCAATGTTTTTATACACCTTAACTCATGAACTTCTCACAAGTTCTCTGTGAGGTAGAGATTATTATTATTAGCCTCTTTTTATAGATGAGAAGATTATGGCCTTGAGAAGACTAAGTAAAACTGCCCAGGATCACATCAGTAAGGGACAGAACCCAAGGTCATTTGATTCCAAGTCCAGTGCTTTTCTATTACAATACAGCTTATCCTGCTTTCCTCTATCCGGGTTGGTGGAGGTGTGGGAATGAAATACACGCTAAGGTGTTGGATTTTATATGAAAAGGGGTCCTTTAAGATCCTTTCCTTAAGGGAGAAGAGGCAAGCATGTACAAGAAGTCCTGGACCAGATGTTTCTGGGGCTATTGGAGCTCAGTCTGGTTAGGTCTCCTTACTCTAGGACTACTGTTCAAACCACGAGACTACATTGCAATTTCCAACAGTGTACATTTGACACTTCTAATACCTCCTACACTGAATAAAACCTATGAGTCTATGCCTGAAGGAGCTCACGCTGTGCAGGGCGCTCTGGGTGGTGCCTAACCCAGGGAAGCCCAAAACCCACATCATACATTCGACACATTATCCACAGATTGCAGTGCCACTCGGGCACACAGCTGCATGCTGGAGAGCTGTATTACACTGTGGGACGATCTGGTTAAAGACGCCTGCTGATCCCTGTCCAAGGTCCTGCCCTGAGTTTGGACACACTTCCTCACCAACCACACCTCTGCTCCCATGTTGCTCAGGACCTCCTCAATGCTGCCAGGCCACGAACATTTGGCCTGTGGCTTCATCTAGGGCTTCTTCAATGGCCCTTGGCAACTGAGGATGGAAATGGTTTTCTCCAGACCTCAATTCCCTAACTTTGAGTCACTCATCCTGTTTCAAAGCATGTTTCAAAGGCTCAACCTGAAAGAGTGGCAGAAGTGTTTCTGCCTAGGCTGGCTTTGAGCACAGCAGCCAAGGCACCTGAGCATGCTGGGAAAATGGGGTCAGGACACCCCAGACACTCTTGATTGGAACCAGCTTTTTGCTCATCTTGTCTCAATTTGTGGGTTCAGCTGTTGCAACTCAGCTCTACCACCATAAAGACAATGAGTTCAACCAACAAATTTTATTTATTTGTTTGTTTTAAGGCTTAAGGAAGATGGCTTCAATGAGGGGAATATTTGCATTTGAACTTGGTTTTTAAATATGTTGTCATGAACACACACTGTGATGTATGCAAAAGTTCATCATAATTCATAAATGTTCATCATTGCTGTAATCTGAACCCAAAGATTCAGTGCCTCATCTGGCTATCTATCCGGTATATGGCTATGACCTTTATGGTCCACATTTATAAAGTTGAGAACAAGAATTCAAGGTAAAATATCCTAGAGTTCCAAAACCTCCCCAGTCTGGCCCCATTCAACCTATCCAAATTTGGCAACTGGGCAAGCCCTGGCCCCAGCCACACTACACATGTCACTGATTCCCAAATATATTTCTTACCATCTTGTCTCAGCACTTCCTCAGTTCATGCTCTTTCCCATGCTCAATATATTCTTCTCCTCACTGCTTATCATAGTTCTATTTCTCCCTCCAGGCCACCACATCTGGTGCATGCCAAGGGACCCTCCCAAACTCCTGTGGTCTCCTGACCAAAAAGGCCCGGACTTATTCTCACTTCTCATTCAACCCTCATTCTGCATAGCCTAAGAGTATTGATCTCCTGTGTTTTCATCCCTAGGCTAATAGACTATAGCTTCTTTGAGATAATAAGATGTCTTTAACTGTCTCTGTTTTCTCCTCCTGATACCTAACACAGGGCCCCAGCCAATCACTAGCTGAATAACTCATAGAATGAGGATTCCCTTGCCCCTGCTAGGGCTGCTGACCGAAAAAAAAAAGAGAAACATCTGTCTATTGTCAAGAGGGAGAAAGCTATGGTTTTTAAATGCCATTTAGGACAAAGGAGGGAAGTATTGAGGTAGCTTGTCAGTTCCATTCTATTTAATGGGAGCCCTCAATGTTCTGGGTGCTGCCCCTGAAATAAGAGGAACAGGCAATGCTGGTTTCAGATCTGGATCCCCTGAGCTCCTTTGGGCCATTCTTTGGAATTCACCAGGAAAAGATGCCATAAAGTCCCAGTTGGGTATCATCATTATGATTATTATATAATCTCTGGGCACAATAATGGTACATTATATGAAAAACAATAGGGTACTTTCCTCTCTTGTACATACACATGATACTGTGGTAATGTTACTCTGTCATTCACCTTGTTTCACCCCTTTGGGATAAGAACATAAATTTGAGCTGAAAAACACGCTGTGTCTGTCCTCAGCATGATAAAAAGAAACTTCCTGGGTCCAGCTTCAGGATGGAAGCATCTCTTATGCCCCCCAAATTTCCAGACACTCTGTTTCTCTTCACTGAGAACAGGTTGAGTTGTGGGACTGTTAGGAAGTATGGCAGGCTGAAAACCACAAAATCTGTAGTGCTTGGTTGGTATCTGAAAGGCTGTGGCAATTTTGGAGTACCAGTTCCAGAGGCTAAGAATTATCCTGGCAGGTAACACGGAAGTAATGGCGGAGTTAAATGTTTTCTCCAAAGAGAAATTCCAGTAAATGCTCTTTAATCTTTGTTATCAAGCTCTATTAGCCAGTGAATAGATTATTCTCTCAATTCCCCCCATGGAAAAACTGAGGGTCAGAGAGGTTCAGTGATTTGCTGAGTATCACAAGTTTGTCAATGGCAAAATTAAGGTCAAAACCCAAGATTCTAGGTCTCAGTCTCATATGCTTTCATTACCTTAATTTGCCCCAATGGACATGCTACAATGGACTGTTAAATAGCAGGGACCAATAGTTCCCAAATGGCACCTTCTTGCATTGAGGTCTCACAGTGATTCTTGCCTTAGCTCTACCTTACAGGGAGAGCAAACATAGAAGAGATCCTTTATTAATTTTTTAGTCAATAAAATCCCACAGAAAGGGATGACATTGGCCAAGACAGCTGTGTTGACCTGAGTTTCACCCTAGAAAAAGCAAAGAATGTAGTGAAAATCTGATCAGTGCCTTTATGTTGAGTGCCTCTGTTGTGCTAGAGATATCTGCACTTCCACGTTCGCTGTAGCATTGTCCATAATAGCCAAGGAATGTAAACAACCTAATGGATAAAAAAAATATTGTGCCCACACACAGAGACAGAGAGAGGGAGAAAGAGAGAAAGACAGACAGACAGACAGAGACAGAGAGGAATATTATTCAGCCTTTAAAAAGAAGGAAATCTTGCCACTTGTGACATGGGTTAACCTGGAGGACATTATAGTGAAATAAGCCAGACACAGAAAGATGAATTCTGTATAATCTCACTTCTATGTGGAATCTGAAAAAGTTGAATTCATAAAAACAGAGGATAGAATGGTGCTTACTGTGGGCTGGGGATGGGGGGAAATGGGGACTTTTTTGGTCAAAGGGTATAGTTTCAGTTATGCAAGATGAGTATGTTCTGGAGATCTAAAGTACAGCGTGGTAACTAGTTAACAATGTTGTATTTTATACTTGAAATTTGCTAAGAGAATTTGTCTTAAGTGTTCACACCAAAAAAAAATTATAACTATGTGAGGTCATGGATGTGTTAATTAGCTTGATTATGGTAACCATTTCAAAATGAATACATATATCAAAACATCACAATGTACACCTTAAATATAAACACATTTTATTTGTAAAATAAAAAGTACCTGCTCTCCACTCTGTAAGTGAACAGTATAGAAGGGGAGGAAGATACATAAGTAGACAGTGTTAGTATCATATGCTGAGTATAGTAATTTAAGGTAAACCCAGCTGCGATGGGAGCACAGAAGAAGGCACCTAGGCTAGCCTAAAGATAGAGATAGGGCCTCAAAAGCTTTCTTGAAGTAACTACAACTAACAACAGTGCCTTGCCCATTGAAAGCACTCAACAGAAGTTGGCTATCATTACTATGGTAATAGACAATATCCCTGACCTCAAGGAGCTCAAAGTCTAGCAAGGAGAAAGTACCAACACATAACTATAATAATTTGTGATTTGTGCTCAATGGTCTGTTGGAGAAAACAAAAATGGATAATAGCCCACATCCAATGACTGCTGCCTATGTACCACGTACTGTTCAAAGGATCTCATGTATATTCTTTCACTTAGTTCCCACAACTACCCTATGTTTAGTTCCATTTCTCTCAGTTGTAGATGGGGAAACTGAAGCACAGAGAAGTAAAGTAACTTGCCCAAGACCAAGTTAGTTACAACTAATAAACTGTGTTAAGTAGCCACATATGAGGGGGGGGGAAAGCAACTCCTGATAAATGAAAGCTGGCTTGGCACACACAGGCAGGCCATGTTGTTCCCCTGTTGGATATACACAACCTCACAAAACACCAACATCAGACAAGTTTACTCTGAGAACATGATAAAATGAGACAAAACAAGGCCACCTCATAATGCAGTCTAAGCATAGACAAAAACAAGTTCACTATACCACCCACAAAAGCTTATCCCCACTTTACCCAAATCTTATAGATAAGATTTATCAAGATGCCCAATCATAAAATTGCCCTTGCTTGCTGATGGCATTTAATACAGAATGAACCCCTACTTCCTAAGACTCCCCCTGAATTACCCAACCAAAGCCCCAAACCTGTAATAAGTCCTTTTTTACCACCCGTTTACTGAGATACCCCATGATTCCTTTTTGTATTACTCTGCTAGGGCTGCCATAACAAAATACCACAGACTGAGTGGTTCAACAACAGAAATTTATTTTCTCACAGTTCTGGAGCCTACAAGTTCAATATAAAGGTATTGGCACATTTGGTTTCTCCTCCAACTTCTCTTTTTGGCTTGCAGATGGCTGCGTTTTTGTTGTGTCCTCCCATCATATTTTCTCTATATGCATATGTCCCCGGTGTCTCTGTGTGTACAAATTTTTTCCTCTTATAAGAACACAAGTCAGATTGAATTTGGGCCCACCATAACTGCCTCATTTTAACTTAATCACCACTTTAAAAGTCCTACCTCCAAATACAGCTACCTTCTGAGGTATTGGGAGTTAGGACTTCAGCATATGCATTTGGGAGGGGACACAGTTCAGCCCATAACATCTATGATTGCATTCTCCCTCACTGTAGCAAGTAATAAACTTAACTTTTTCAACAATAGGTGTGTTCCTGGTAGTCTTTGGGTAGAGGGCACTGACACAAATTATAACTGGTAATTAATAAATGACTAACTTTAAAAAGGAAGAATAGCATATGTGATTAATACAGGTGAAAACAATGTGCTTTCCAACAACAGGAAAAGAGCAATTCATTGTGGCCATTGAGATCCAGCCAACATATGGTGTAGCATTTCACATGTTTAATAATATTTGCTTTTGTTTTTGAGGGCAGGAGCCAAATCTTTTTTTTCTTCATATTTACCCCAGTGTCTGAAAGATGCAAAAGTATTTGTGTAGTGCTTAACAAATAAAAGATAAAGAAGATATTGTTTCTATTCTCAAGATATGTATATCTAACTTCTTTGTGACCCAATTTTCTCAATTGTAAAATGGAAGTAATACAATTGTAAAGATCAAATAAAATAATTTGCGTTAATTGCTTAGCATGGTATCTGGCACATAATAAAGACTCAGTAAGCGTCCATTATTTAAGGATGAGCTATTATTTATGGATGAGTTTCATAGATATGAAATGAGAGGGGGAAAGGACAAGAATGTTCCAAGCAGGTAGGATGTTAGAAACCAAGGCATGGAGATGACAAATTGTAAAAGGGCTCCTATGCCCAGACAGACACTGTACTGCTCAGCAATGAAAGACCCATGGAGAGTGTCACAAACTTGATAAGGAAACCTGTATTTTGTTGACAATGGGATATCTAGAACATTTGCCTCTTGTATTTTGCCAGGGAAAGAGAAATCCCACCCACCGGACCTGTGCTATTTCTGGGGAGGGGTTGTGTGACAGGCCATAATGGCTCTGTTGAGGGTGAAAGTGAGAAGTTGCACACATCCAGTCTGAAAGCTGGAGTGGTGGCAGCAAAATGAGGAACAGCAGAGGAACCTGAAATTGGGCCCTGACTGACTGGAGAAGCTGTGTTTTGGCAATGGGCTGCTGGAGCAAGTGTACACAAAGTAACTTAGTTTTACCCCTTCTGCTCTAGCACCAACCTTTCCATCTCTTGCCCTGGCTCCTAGTGGTGACTGGTTCAGAGGCTCAGGCCCCAACCTTACACCCAGGGCTCCAGGGTGCTCAAGAGTCCCTTCTAAGTTGCTCTACAATCCCTTGCCATTTCCCATTGGGTTCCCAGGAATTCTGAGGGGTGATGATCACCTAAGGGATTTCTTAATGACCAGAGTCCGGCAGATTCCTTTTCCTTCCTGGTGTATTCATGTTCCCTTCTTCTCTCCTTCTTTATTCCAGAAAATCCCCCTTTTCAGTTCTCTGGGGGAATGGCCCTTCATCCAACCCTTCATGACCCAACCCTCTGGGGGCCTAGGCTCTGAAGTTAAGGGTAGGTAGAGATCGAATGGTTAGATGCTTGGTGGAAGAAGCCATTGGACTATTCCCCAAACTTCAAAGCGCCCCTCTCTGTACACATAACTGCCCTAAAAGATGTGGGAGAGTGGTGTCCGGCTGCAGGTCTGCCTAGGAAAGAACGCGCCACTGGCGCGGTGGACTGGGCTGGCTGCAAGAACGCGAGTGGGGGGCGGGGTGGGGTGGGGAAGGGAGGTGCGCGCCCTTTATGACAGGTGGCCGCGCAGTGCGCGCTCCCGGGCGCCTAAGGGGAGGGAGGGACAGACGGACAGAGTGGGAGGGGGCACATGGGGAAGGGACTGTAGACAAGATAGAGAGACCAGGAGGGAAAGGGAAGGCTGTGGTGGGGAAGGGAGATAGAGGGGGGAAACGCGGCCAGCAAGAACATCCGTGTTGGAGGAAACAATGGCAGGGGCAATAGCGATGGTGGCAGCTGAGGCAGTCCCACTCTGGGCACCTTTCTGAATGGGCAGAGGCATCTCAGGGAGAAGAGGAGAAGAGGCAGCGCCCGCCGAGGCTCTGAGAAAAGCAGCGGAGGGAGGGGAAGGAGGAGGGAGGAGAGAGGGGGGAGGGGGGGACGAGGCAGGGGGAGAACCCGGGACGGAAAACCAGTAGCATCAGCATCAGCAGCCGCCACCGCCACACCAGTAGCAGTAGCACAGCAGTAGCGGCAGTAACAGCATTTAGCAATAGCTTTAACGACTACAGCGACAGTAGCAGCCTCCCTCCTTCTCTCTCCCTCCCGCGGACCGCCGCAGCCACCGCACTGAGAGAGGCTCCAGCGCCGAGCGCGCAGCCCGCTGCTGAGGTAGCCCCGGCCCGAGCGAGCGGTGGTTCATCCGAAGCTCGGACCCGGGAGCAGCCCATAGTCACTGAGGTGCGGAGTTTCAGGGCCAGAGACCGACAGCTCTGACACCATCTAACACCGCGGCGGCGGCGGCGGCGGCGCCTGAGGGACACAGGCGCGTCCACCTGGAGGGCCTGGCGCATGGAGCTGAGGCAGAGGAGGCGGCGGCGGCGGCAGCAGTAGCAGCGGCGGCGGCGGCGGCAGCTCAAGCAGCTGCGGCGACGGCGGCAGCCCAGCCTTGACTGCGACCGCGCTAGTTCCAGCGCCCGCTGCCTGAGCCCGCCAGTGACTTGCGCCTCCTGAGTCGGCCTGTGAGGTGAGTACGAGCGTTACCAACCAGCTCCCTGGCCTTCTCTCAGGCTCCCCGGCTGGCTCGAGGTGGCAAGGGGTGGAACGAATTGAGGGAAGCCAAGCTCAAAGAGGAGGAAGAGAAAACGGAAGGGAGGACCTCTGTGTGAGAATGGTGTGCATTTGTGTGTCTGTGTACGAGGGAGCGAGGCAGTAAGGGCGAGAGATCTGGGCTAGCCCTGACAGGCACTGCAATCTAGGAAAGGCCTCTGCTTGCGCCGGGAGAGGGGGGGAGGGGAAGCGAGCGGGCCGGAGCCTTGGCGCTCACACGCACACAGCCCGGCATCGAAGACAGCAGTGTGCCGCCTCCTTTCGGGCTGGTGCCGGAGAGATCCTGGCCAGGGAACTGGCACCAACCCCGCACGCTTCCGCGCGAGCGGGAAAACCCACGCGGCGGCCGCCACTGGGAGCCAGGGCCAAAGCGGCAAAGGTGCGAAGTACGGTCGCCAGCGCCCCCTACGTGCTTGGGGCTGCCCTGCCAACCACCGAGCGCTTGCCCAGCACACGCCGCCTGACCAAGCGCCGCGGGAGGGTGTGTGTTGGGGGCCCCAGTGAGCCTCGCCCAGCTTGTCACCTTCGCGGAAATTGGCCCTCGGCCCCTTCCCGCTTTTGGTGGCAATCGAATTGACACTTTCCTGCGTGGCTTCTGGTGCTTCGCTCTGCCGCGCCCCGCTGCACACGTCCGCTGGGGTCTCGCACACCCGGTGGGGCTGGGAGGCCGCGAGCCGGTGTGGGGAGCAGGGCCCGCTCCGGAAAAGTATGGAAAACGCGCCGCTGAGTTGGCGCCGTTCTGCTGAGGAATCCAGTGGTTTCAGCATGACTGCTTCTCTGTCTGATTCGTGAGGGACCGAATCACCCGCGCAAGGTTTCCTGTCTTTTTCGAAGTTAAAAAAAAAAAAAATTGGCATCTCCATTTCAACATCGGCACACTTGATTTTTGTCGAGCTTCTGGTTGCATTTTGGAATCAGTGGGTTTCATATTTTGCTTTTGGGTTTTGGCTCCCAGCGTACTGTTGAATTCTGTGCACAGCAGTGTACTTAGCTATGTGGCCTTTTCCTAACGTTCCATTTTCTAGACTCTTATCTGAAGAGACATGATTTGTGTGTAGGGCTGCTAGAGCTGTTTTTAAAAAGCATCGAAAGCATGTCAACCAGTGATTTAAATATCTCCTCGGTTGTTTTTGGCGGAGGAGCAGAGTGTGCTGATAGTTCCTGAAATATTTTGCTTGGTGAGAAAAGGTGTTCCAATAGTCTTCTCTGAACTACAGAGACCATTTGGGTTTCAGGGGATGAAGCTCCCTTACATCTTGTACGCATAGGGTGCCATAATCAACATTTTATTTACAGCAGGGATGTTCTCGTGGCTGAGGAGGATTTACACTTATTTAAAATATATTTTTAGAAGGGAACAGAAAAGCCCTAAGTAACTGTCATTTTACATATTAACTGGGAAACTGGATAATCAAATAAAACTGGCTGAGCGTCTGAAACTATCCCAGTGAAATATGTGGCTGTGAATATAATTAACCATCTGTCTAGTGAGCAATTTAAATTTGGGCTGGTACATTTTTATTACAGTGTCTAATTTCTGGAAGACTTGTACATTTTACCCAGCAGTAACAACAAAAACGTATTTGCTTACTAGGTCAAAGATTTACTTATGTGGTGGTGGGATTTCCCTTCCTCCCCGTTCCCCCCCCCATCTTTCCTAGTCCTCACACCTTGACCTGGGAGATCAAAATGAGTCTCTTGCTTTGGCAAATGGCATTTTTACAATAGAAGAACTCAAACTGGTAGCTAGTGATTAGACATTTTTGTTTCTCAGAAATACCTTTCAATTGCATGCATTTGAGTTGAACAAAATATAATTTTTCTGTTCCCTTGTGTTCAGATAGAGTAGGGTGATTCAACAAAATTCAAGACTTGAAATTTGACTCCATTTACTTTCTTTTATTCTAATTATCCACCTAGCTCTCCCCTAGCTGTCCCAACCACCTTTCCACACTCCACAGACACACACTCACACACACACAAAATCATATCCTTTTGTCCTTATAGCAGTTTCTTAGGTTAACAGGATTCAGATCTGTGATTTTATCGGTATGTTGAGAAACTGCTTTTTCTGGAAATCAAGACTGTAAAATACAATAACATGAAAGGACATTGTACATATTTTTAAATCTTTCCCTATGATGTGATTTTAAACAGAAATTTCTTACTAGGAAAAAAAGGAATAGATTTTTGGGTGGAGATGGAATAGCCCTACAAGATTAAATTTAAAATAGCTGTTGTTAACATACATAATAGAACAGAACGGAATAAAAATGAACCACTGATTGATTGTGCAGTGGACTAGAAAAAGTCATTTAAAGGAAAATACTTTTAAAACAAATATTTGGCTAAATAATAGCTTTGATTAATGGGTAACAATTATGTAAGCACATGGTAGAATTTGACATATGTCAAGTTTGTTAAATAAATCAACCTGTTCAGTGAATAAATCTTTGATGCATCAGTGCTTTTTAAAACACACAGGCACACACACACACACACGCACACACACACACACATCTATAACACCCTGTTGCCAAAGTCAAACAAGTGCAGAATACTGCCACTTTCTCTCTGTTTCACTGCCTCTTTTCTCCCATTTTCTTTTTTTTTTCACAATCCTCTGATTACCTGTAAACTACCCAGTGAGCAGAGAGAACTAAAGATATGGTGGTGTTGCCTGTGTTTAGAAGTGGGAAAAAAGAGGTGGGGAAAATGATTAAGTGCTGGATTTTAAACACTCGAAGATGTGCTCATCTGACAAAATCACCATTGAGGTCCTGGTTTCACCAAAGTATTTGCTTAAGCAAGAAGGACTAGCCTAACCAAAAAGCATTCATTGATTGCAGTTTCTCTGTTCCTAAGTCCAGTTCTAGTGAATACTTTTTTTCCCCCTCCAAATACCTTAGTAAAGGGAGAGAAGGAGATTCCAACTGACCTTTGATTGTCACATTGTCTTTAAACTTATTTATCTGGTGACGCATTCGCGGTTTCAGTGTTCCTGCTTGTAGCAACCAAAAAGAGAAAAGAACCAAAGTGGATGATAGGGAAGGGAAATGATACAATAAGGAGTAGGTCATCTGGATACCCTGCTTTTCCCCTCTTAAAGATTTCAGTGACCATAGCCAGACCTCCAGGATCCTGTAAATCTTCTTTAACATATGAAAATCACTTTAGAAACTTTATCTTTATTAAGTTGATCTCCCTCAACTTAAAAGTATATAATAGATTCCTCCCCACAATCACAGTCAGTTCTTTCTTTTTTTAAATTTTTATTTATTTTTATTTTTTTATTATGTTCAGTTAGCCACTGTATAGTACATCATTTGTTTTTGATGTAGTGTTCAGTGATTCATTAGTTATGTATAACACTCAGTGCTTATCACAACACGTGCCCTCCTTAACACAATGCAGTGCTTTCTGCCCACAGGTCTTGTCCCCAAGTTTTAATACAAACACCTATTTGCTCAGAAAACAAAATAAAACAAAACAAGATTTCAGGTTTGAGCGTTTTAATTTTTTTATTCTTCCCTTTACCTCCTATGAAAAGTTGCCCATCAACTAGCTCCCTCCTTAACAGTTTCTCCACCAGAAATCACCCTTTCAAAACCAAGGTCATAGTGTTGGAAATAAAGGACTTGCCATGCTCTTTGTGCCGCTTTTCCAGGGCTGTTTGAAAACAAAACAACGGGCAGTGGATGAGACTGCATCATCACTTGGGCCTACCTTTAACTACAGACCTTTCCTCTCACCAAGAAAATTTCATTTTAGGCAGGGGTCAACATTCTTTTATTCTCAAGCAACACTGGCCTTCTGCAACAGTAAGCACATCACAACCTTGGGGAAATCTGGTCTGGGATGGGGTCAGTCTGGAGAATGGAGGGTGGTGGGGAGAAGCTGCCTTATACTGATGGTAGGGCCTTTCCTGCACTAACTACAGGTAAGGGGTGAGGATGCTCTTTGTCTCTCTTCCCTTCAGTCCTTCATTTCCCTTGGTGTTTTGCAGGTCTCTGCTAAGGAATGTGCTCTTTTCCATCTCTTTTTTCTGTTGATAAGCATTATGACCTGATGTCTTTCCCTCCCTTGTTCTCTGGTAGAAAAAGGACTGAAGTCTTCAGGACCAATATTATGCATATAATTTTTACTTTTCTAAAAGGCACTTTCATAGGTCATCTTATCCATCCCCAACAAAATGATTTTGATATAATCCATTATCTCCTATTTTCTCAAACACTCCCAAACCTCATTTAAAAAGTTACATCTTTCTCCCTTAGTAGCCCATTTCAAGTATTATACAACTAGCCTAAGCAAGGAGCTACTCCTAATATTTAACCTGAAGGGGTTTAGAGGTTAGAGACCAAGATTATACCATGGGCCTGACTGCTAGAGTAATGCCAAGCCATCCTCCATTGAGAAAGGGCACAGAGATTGATTTTCTTTGTGGCAAGTTTAAACTATTTCCTCTATGGAGGTCTGTGAGTGGTGTGGCCATATGTTGTGGTTTAAACCTCTTGTCCCAGCATACTTATTTCGTCCTCAAAAGTGTCCCAGTTTGGACAAAAAATTCTATGGCCATCCTAAACTGTAAGGCACCTTTAAGTCAAACAAAGAGGTGCTATCTGCATGCTGGAGCAGGGCTATTCTTATTCTCATGAAAGACTGGTGATAGGTAATAAGCTTAAAGCATACCAGGAGGCATTAAGTTTAGAAAGATCATTTTTACCATAGTCGTTGGAAGACAAAAGAGGGTCGTACCAACGGAAGTGTGAATTCATCTTTTTAGAATATGTTTTGAGAAATGCACAAGTAATAATGTCTCTGTCCCAAATAGTTTGCATGTGATCTTGCCAAATATATATAAATTATATCTACATATGTATATATCTATATGTAGATATTACACATATTTCCATTTGCTTTTTCTGTAATGGTGAAGATGACCTTTTAAACTACTTTCCAGTTCTAAGTATCTATGATTGGCCTTCATTGATCTAGGGCAGGGGTGAAAAGAAACAATGACGCGTAGGCCAAATCTAGCCCAGTATAGAAAAAGAATAATGCAAACAAGAAGAAAATGTGGAACTATTTTCAGTCGCTTTTGCCAATGTTTTCAAGCATCCCCTTCGTAATTGAGCTTTACTCAAGCCAGTGTTAAAATGGGTCCACATTTCCTGAGCACATACCTATCAGCTGATAGTTACGATTTTGGGGATTGTTCAGAACCTGGTGGAGTGGCTGGGTGATGACCCCAAAAGTAAAATCCATATGTGAATTTTTTTTAAAGATTTTGTTTATTTATTTATTTATTTGAGAGAGAGAAAGATCACAGAGGCATAGGGAGAGGGTAGAGCAGGATCTCCGCCGAGCAGGGAGCCCGATGTGGAGCTCGATCCAAGAACCCAGAGATCATGACCTGAGCCAAAGGCAGATGCTTAACTGACTGAGCCACCCAGGAGCCCAATTTGCTTGTTTGAGTCCAAATGTTAATAGTGATATTTTCTTTCCTGCTTGTTACAGTAACCTAAATTTTGTGGTACTACTAAATTCTTTCTGGCCTCCTTTCCAATATTTGCCATGTTATTCCAAGCATGCATGTGATTTATTAACCCAGAGACCAGGTCTCAGTAACTTGCTTGAACAGAGAGACCTTCTGTCACTTTAGTTACTAAACAACTAGTGGGCCATCACCACCTAGCTTAGTGGTTCCTAACCCTTATTTTTGGCATGAACTCCTGTGAAAATTCGATGAATGCCAAGGAAACTGTCTTCAGAAAAGTGCACATTTACATATATGACACTTGCATTCATTTTTAGGAAGTCTAACCATACATTCTGAGTTAAAAACCTCGGCACTAGCCTTTGCTCAGTTGTTGCAAGAATTCCTGTTGCATGGCTGTCATGGTCATGCTAGCTTGAAATGGAAGCCATGAAAATGATTCTTTCAAGAAAGGCTGTTATTAAAATACTTCTGGCCTGCAGCTCTCAGCTACTGTTACAAGCTTTTTTCTGATTAGCATGCACAGATATTTTTTATTATGAAAAAGAATCATTTAGCACTCACTTTGACTTACTATTCTCACCAAAAACAAGTCAATGATAGTATCCCTAAATCCTTGATTTGTCAACTTTCAGATTCTTAAAAATCCCTGCTCAACACTCACTCTTCACAAATTCATTATTAATATGTAAAATATATTCCATAAAAGCTCATGCATGTTTGCCTGCCCACATCTCTCTTTCATCTATCTCTTTTTATGCGTTTATCTTAGCCAATGGGCTTGACCAAAATAGGGGACTCCTGCTAGCATTGATTATTAGGTGGAGTCATAGAGGAAGGTGGTATCCAGATATCTTCAGGAGGACCCTCGTACTCATAGGCATTTTGGATTATTAGCCATCCTGGAGATCTAACATGATATATTAAAAGCAAAGCTCCCTAAGCTCTGCAAACAAGAATGTATTCCATATCTGTGTCTTACAGTTGGGGTGGTAGGAATAGGTGGTATCCCTGTCCATGAAGAAATGTTTATTGCTTGTCTCTGCTTTTTATCTTAGCAGTTTGGAGTATGGCAGAGTATGAGGGCTAATAGAATCCTAAGTTTGGAAGGGTCATTAAGCATTATTTCTACTTTAATTAGCAGACATTTATTGAGCACCTACTATGTGCAAAGCACTGACAGAGAAAAGAATAAAACAGATTCTCTTATCTTGTAGGAAATTAGCTTTGTTCCCAGCTGGGTCTTTTTTTATCACCTGTAATAATTTACCCCAGCTCTTTCCTAATTTGATGCATTTTTCTATTGTTTCTATATCCCCCCCATTAGAAAATAAGTATAGATGCCCTGTTTTTTAAAAAGATTTTATTTATTTGTTTGCTTATTTATTTATTTATTTGACAGAGCGTGCAAGCAGGCGGAGCAGCAGGCAAAGGGAGAGGGAAAAGAAGACTCCCTGCTGAGCAGGGAGCCCAAAGCAGGACTCAATCCCAGGACCCTGGGATCATGACCTGAGCAAAAGGCAGATGCTTAACTGACTGAGCCACCTAGGCCCCCCCCTTTTTAAAGATTTTTAAAATTTATTTAAGATGCCCTGTTTTAACACAGCAGAAAAATTCATTGCAAAGAGGTATCTGTAGTTGAGACAAAATTTCCAGCCTTCATGGCACAAACGCCTCTGTTCTAATTTCTGCATCGACTTAGCAGGCCCTATTTAATAACGAGTAACATGTTTCTTTTCCCTGCAATTCTGAGGCAAGATTTCTATCATTGCTGTCCTTGGCGATGTGGAATTGCAAATAACATTAGCCATGATGTATTAACCATTGAGTTAAGATTATAGTACAGAGTTATTGACTTTCAAATAATGAATTGAATGTACTCTGCAAAAAGCCAGCTGTCCATCTTTGAGTGAGTTAGTTTTTAACCACTAATTGGTGATTGTATTAGTTTTGCCAGGGCTGCTGTAACAAATGACCAAAAACCTAGTAGTTTATAAACAACATTAATTAATTTTCCCACAGTTCTAGAGGTCAGGAATCTGAAACAGGTCTCGTTGGGCTACATTCAAGGTGTGGTCAGGGCTGCACTTTTTCTGGAGGCTCTAGGAGAGACTCTTTTTCCTTGCCTTTTCCAGCTTCTAGAGTTTGCCCACTCTTCTTGGCTCATGGGCCCCCTCCATCCTCAAAGTCAACAATGGTAGATGGATTCCTTACATTGCATTCCTTCAATCTTGCTTTCATTGTCACATGTCCTTCTCTGACTCTTACTCTTTTTTTTTCTTATATTACCCACTGAGTTCTTTCTTTATTATAATAATATTTTTTATTATATTATGTTAGTCACCATACAGTGCATCCCTAGTTTTTGATGTAAAGTTCCGTGATTCATTACTTGTGTATAACACCCAATGCACCATGCAATACATGCCCTCCCTAATACCCATCACCAGCCTATCCCATTCCCCCACCCCCCTCCCCTCTGAAGCCCTCAGTTTATTTCTCAGAGTCCATAGTCTCTCATGCTTCATTCTGTCTCCCTCTTCCACTTTTAAAGACCTCTGTGACTACATTGAGTCTACATGGCTCATGGATGGCTACATGAATGGATAATACAGAATAATTTCCTCATCTCAAGGTTAGTTATTTACAAACTTAATTTCATCTGCAACTGTAATTCCCCTGGTGACATGTAAGTTAACACATTCACAGGTTTTAGAAGTAGGATGTGGACTACTTTAGAGGGTCACTACTCTGCTTACCACAGCGACTTGATTTTTTTCTTTTTCTTTTGAAATAATTGTAGATTCACAGTATGTTGTAAGGACAGAGAGGTCTTATATACCCTTCACCCTGTGTCTACCAATGTTACATCTTACATATGCATATGTAATATAAAATCAACATAATGAACTTGACATTGGAACAATGGGTGTGTTTAGTTCTATGTCATTTTATCACATGTGTAGATTTGTGTAACCACTACTACAATCAAGATAAAGTACTTCTCCATCACCACAAAAGATCTTTCTTATGCTCTTTCTTTATTTTCTTTATTGTCACACTTACTCCCCTCATGCCCAATATTCCTAACTCCTGGCAATCGCTAATCTTCTTTTCATATCTATAATTTTGTCGTTTCAAAAATATTATATAATTGGAATCATGGAGTATGTTACCTTTCAGGTTGACTTTTTTATTTGGCATGATTCTCTTGAGATCTATTCAAGTTGTTTTATGTATAAACAGTGCATTCTTTTTTACTATTGAATAGTATTCTATGGTATGAATGTATCACAGTTTGTTTAACACTTACCTGTTGAGGAACATTTTGGTTGTCTCCAGTATTTGGCTCTTACAAATAAAGCTGTGCAGGTTAGTTTACAGGTTTTTATGTTAACATAAGTTTTCATTTCTCTGGAGAAAATACCCAGAGTGTGGTTGCTGGATCATATGGTAAGTGCATGTTTAGTTTTTAAGAAACTGCAAAAACTATCTTCCAGAGTGCCTGCACATAACTTATTACAATCTACTAGTATCAACCTTTTACCTTTTTGAGTAAACTAACCTTTTATCCTCAATTTTTTATAATATTGTTGAATTAAGTGTTTCCTCTACATATATTTAGAACCACATCAGACAGTGTTATAGTTTTCGTTTCAACCATCAAACATAATAGAGAAAACTCAACAGGAGAAGCAAAGTCAATTGTATTTACTCTTACTTTTGCTTTTTCTGTTGTTCTTCCTTCCTTCCCGAGTTCTGCAATTCCTTTTATATTTTTTTTCCATTTAGAGGACTTTCTTTTGTCATTCTTTTAGTGCAGATTTGTTCATAACCACGTAGTTTTCCTTCATCTGAGAATTTCTTAATTTCCCCTTTATTCCTGAAGGATGTTTTCACAGAATATAGGATTCTGAGTTAATGGTTCTTTTCTTTCATCACTTGAAAAAAGATTGTGCCACTGTCTTCTGGCCTCCATGGGTTCTGATGAGAAATCATTCAAATTGTTTTCTTCCCCTATAGTTAAGGCATCGTTTCTCTCTCACTGCCTTCAAGATTTTTTTTCTATGTCTTTAGAGTTTTCAGAACTTTGACTATCATGTGTTGTGGCATGGATTTCTTTGGGTTCATCCAGTTTGGAACACTCTCAGCTTCTTGAATCTGTAGGTATGTATCTTATGCTAGATTTGGGAAGTTTTCAGCCATCATTCCTTTGAATACCTTGTCTGTCCTGCCTTCTCATATTTTATTGTTCTCGACCTCCTCTGATGACAGGAAAGTTAGATATTTTTTATAGTCTCACAGGTCCCTGAGACCCTGTTCATTTTTTTCAGTCTATTTTTCTCTGTTGTTCAGATGAATAATTTCTATTATTCTATCTTCAAGTTGGCTGATTCTTTCCACACTTCTCTCCATTCTGCTATAGAACTTCACTGCTGAGATTTTTTTAAAGTTTCAGTTATTGCATTTTTCATTTCTAAAATTTCCACTTGCTTCTTCCATGTGTCTTCTATTTCTTCACTGAGACTTTTTGTTTGTTTCAAGAATGTAATTGATTATTGAAGCATTTTTATCATGACTGCTTTAAAATATTTGTGGGATAATTCTAACATCTCTGTTATCTTGGCAGAGATGAGTACCAGGGAGATATGGGAAACAGGGTACTCACCTGGATAGTATGGACCCAGAAGAGTTGGTAGAAACTGTATCATAGTATTAACTGAATTTTTTCCTCTTGACTCTTGTAAGAGAGGTGGAGTAACATGCAGCAGGTTCCTGTACCACTCTGTTTGGTTAAAGAGATAATCTCCCCTATTGGAGAGAAGTTAGTTTAGTCATAACAACAAACACTCTACCTCCATGACTGAAATAACCATTGATTGAGGATTGAGGAAATATTAACAGAAAAGAGTAGGTTATGAAAAGGGTATTTGTTCTTTTTTTTTTAGGATCTAGGGTTTATTTGGCATCTTTGTGGCCCCAATATTCTGATCCTAGAGGCTTCCAGCATCTCAGCCAGGTGGGAAGCATTTGTGAAAGAGCTTTGTCCTTCACGAAGCTCCATGTTAACTTCTTGGCACTTTTTGTCCAAGGCTCAGAGAATCAGTTGACCCCGTTACACAGCTTCTTTGTTTACTGGCATAACTGTTGCTTTCTGAAATCTCTCTTTCCTTTGACTTGTAGGGGTTTCCTCAATGTAAATTCAGTGTTTTTGATCTCCCCTTGGGGCAGTTCTGTAACATTTTCCTTACTGGCTCTCTGTATTTGTGTGTATATCTCTGTGTGCTTGTTTTTATGGACTGCCTATCTACTGTACCTCTTGGCAAAGAAAGAAGTATACCCACTGTTTATTGAGTCACATTGCCTTTTCCTATAGCAAATCTTATATGTGCAAAGCTGTAGCCTTGACATGTTAAGATGTTTCATAAAGGACACAGTCAAATCCATTTGGTTAAATAGATGAAAGGAAGGGGAATTGTGCCAGGCTACAGTGAGTTTTGCAGATTTTGTGGTTTGACTTAAAGCTAAACAAAAACACACATGCATCTGAAGAGGAAGCAGCTTGAAATTTGTGTGGCAAAGAGAAAGATAGGCATGCTTTATAACCCAAAGCCAAAGTGCTCATTGTTAAACCCTAGGCTATGGCTTACTTAGATCCTCTCATGTGTGTGTTTGTGGGGAAGAGGTGAGTATGCCTGGTTTCTTACTCAAAGATATGGAGATGATATAGTGGGAAAATCCAAAATCTCAATTGTCACTCTGTCTCTCAAGCAGGCTCCAAACTCCAAATATACTATTTAATTCTGAGGACAATGATCACCAGTTAAGCAGAAGGGCCAAAGGAGCAGGATACTGCTATACAGATCTGGGAAGAGAACTTAGAATCAGCCTTCCTTGCCATTGATCTCACTCTTTTCCTATAAACCACTGTTTTGTTTTATTTTGTTTTTTGGCCCTATTTCAGCAGTTCTTTGGTAGCTACGCATTTCTATATATTTAGCACCTGAATAAATGGAAAGACTGACTTGTTTATTGTTCAGGTAAGGTGGTGATGTCATGATATTGCTGATCCCAATGATTCATGATTCATCAAGGCCAAGTTACTTCTAGCCAACCACCAAAAGATGCTAAAGAACAGGTAGGTGGACTAATGTTTCTCTTTTGATTTTCACCTCTACCATTCTACCCTCAGGTATGACTTAGATATCTCCCAGAATGGAGTCTCATTAGCTAATGGAAGCCTAAAGTGGATACGGCTAAGGCCAGGAATGAGGATCCTTTATTTTCTGAAAATTCAGTTTCTTAGACGGAAAAATCCACAGGACTGCCTCAGGCATCCAGGCCATACACTAGACAAAAGCATCCTCAAATTACTCTTTTTTTGAGAGAGGGAGAGAGAGAAAGAAAGAGCACAAGTGGGCTGAGGGGCAGAGGGAGAAGCAGGCTCCCACTGAGCAGGGAGCCTGTTGTGGGGCTCGATCCTGGGACTCCAGGATCATGAGCTGAGCTGAAAGCAGATGTTTAACCAACTGAGCCACCCAGCCATCCCCTTTTTTAAATGAAAAGCCATGTGGCATAATATGTACTGAAAGGAAAAGTGTGATCCTACCTCTTTATTTTGCTCTCTGTCCTTTTGGACTTCTTCAGCCTTTTTCTGATCTCTGTGGTTCTGACCCCACTCCCAATAACCCTCTAGGAGGCCCTTTGTAATGAAATTCTCCCTGCTCCATGTCATGTGCTTATGGCACTGAAATGCCATGTGTCACAGGATGTAAAGGACCGGCTATTTCTAGACCCTCAGGTAGAAGGAGTGCTGAAACAGTTGAGACAATTTGAGGTGGGGGAGGCTGCAGTGAACAATAGGGCAGAGAGCTGCTGCTTTGTTGCTGAGACGGCCAGCTGAAGGAGATAACTGTGTGTTTAGTAGTCCTGAGGAAGTGAAAATTCAGATTGATGTGTCTTCATTCAAGAGACTAAGTATGGTAAGGGAGCGTAGGAACTAAGGCTGCCAATAATAACACCTTATAATTCTATAGCCCCTCTCTTCTAAATAATTTAAAAGGCTCCAATGTTTTATTTTATTTGGCCTCACAAACAACCTTATGGACTTAGGAAAGGTAAATATTGAAGACTGTGTATGACAAGTTACTTCCCCTCCCTGGGCATCAGAGTTTTTAAACTGTGAATTGAGGGCTTGGTGGAGGGCTGATTTCTAAGGTCTTTCCCACAGTAAGAGTTTCCATGATGGTAACATTTCCAGGTGGGGCAATTGAGTCTCATACTTTACATTGAGTTGCTCAAAGTCACAGTATAAATCAGGGACAGAGTGATCATTATAGGCCAGGCCCTGATCCCTTCCCTTAGAATGCCCTATCAGTGGTATTTTTGAGCAGTGAGGTACAGAGGATTCTGGTTTCTTAACACATGAAGCCTGTGCTTGTCCATTCCATTTAACACTCTCTCCTACCTAACCACCTTCCCAACCTACCCCTCTCACTTATCAACAGAGCCTTTAACCTTCCCCTTGATGTTGCCTGGGATCTGTAGCTTGTTTGACTGCAGCTGCCTTCCTGGCATGTTATGTGGCTGGATGCAAGGTCATTGCTACCCTTAGAGAGCAAAGTCTGAAGCCAGCACTTCACTTACATCAGCTGAGAGAAGTTATGGCTCTTGGGTGTGGCAGATGGTCAGGGGAAGAGCCATTTGAATACATCATATTGTGAAGTGCCCACAAAAAACAAGGAGGATTTGGGGGAAAAGGTTGACAAAAGGGGCCATGGGCGAAATCAAGAGACAGCGAGTTGATAAAAACAAATGGATTCAATCATTGATCAGTATGCAGCAAAGAGCCAAGATGACTGAGATTTCTTCAGAGTTGGGGAATAAAATGGCATTTCTGACTGTGACAGGGATTAGGTTGGGGGAGGCCAGTAGGGGAATAAGGAAAGCTTTATCCTCAGCATGTTCAGCTTTTATAGTAAGACATTTAGTTTAAGAAGAAATGCTGTGAGCTGAGTACTGTGAGGCAGTAAATTCAGAAAGCCACATTCCCCATATGATTCCTGGAAACCAGTAAGCATTTGGCTTAAGAAGGGATGGCAGAAGGTGATTTGTGGTGTTGTAACAGTCGCCTTGGAAGCTGAGATGGAAAATTTGTCCCTGAAAGGCTAAGCAGTTGGAGGAGACTCGCTGGAAGTTTCTGTCCAGAGAAAATCATTGAAACACAGTGGGGTTTTAAATATATGGTGGAGGATGGAGGCTGGAACACTCTGGGGTTCCAATCTTGTAATAGGTCCACTTGTTAAGTCTTTGGCTTATGATCTAAAATGGGAATTTGTTAGTTACTTTTGGGCAAAAAGTTCCTGAGGTTCCCAGGGCCTTTAACTAATCCCAGTGATACCCCTTTCATTTTTCTTTGTCCTGTTACTTTTTTCTCTTTTCCATTTTCCTAGTTTTGAGATTAAAATCATTTGTCATTTATCAGAATAATGCATAGACATTTCACAGATTTTGAAAAATGTAGAAAAGAAATCTAATCTTTTGCTTTTTAACAATGATTTATATTTTTATTTTGAGTAATTAGAAAAATACTGAAATGCACTAAGAATCAATAATGTAACAAACACACTTGGATCTCTACTCAGAATTGACAAATGTAATTTAAATTGTGGTAAGAACACTTAACATATCTACCCACTTAACAAATTTTAGGTGTACAATGCAGTACTGTTAAGTAAAGCACTGTGTTATATAGTGGACCTTGAGAACTTACTCATGTTGAATAATAACTATTACCATTTTTTAAGTTTCTTTATTTTTTCACCTTTATTGAGATGTAATTGACAAATAAAATTGTAAGATTTTTTTTATTCAAGTGTAATTTCACATACAATATTATATTAGTTTCAGATGCACAACGTAGTGATTTAACATTTATATACATTATGAGGTGATAATCACAATAAATCTAGCTACCATCTGTCACCATACAAAATTGTTACATATTATTAACTATGTTCCTTATGCTGTACATTGTATCCCCATCTCCTATTTATTTTATAACTGGATTTTCTACCTTTTAATCCCCTTCCCCTATTTCACCCATCCCCACTCTCCCCTCTGGCAACCACCAGATTGTTCTCTGTTACCATTTTTAACATCAAGTTTGCTTTAGATTTTATTCTAGTGGGAAAATAAAATGTTACAGACAAGTTAAATTCTGTCCCCTATTTCTAACCCCATTCCTCTCTATCCATTTCCAGAGGCAAAAATGAATTTGGTATGTATTTGGTATGTATTCTTCCATTTCATTCATATACATATATATGAATATATATTATATAGACTACATATATATGAATATAGAATATATATTCTTTCTATAGAAATATATAGACAGAATTGTTCTGTGTGTTTTCTTAATTTACATAAGTAATATTGTAATGTGTTTCTTTTTTTTCTTTTTTTAAAAAGATTTATTTGAGAAAGAGAGAGAGAGAGCACAGTGGAAGCAGGGGCAGAGGGGGAGGGAGAAGCAAACTCCCTGCTGAGCAGGGAGTCCAACATGGGGCTCGATCCCAGGACCCTGAGTTCATGACCTGAGCCAAAGACAGACGCTTAACCAACTGATACACCCAGGTCCCCTGTTTCTTTTTTTTTTTCATTCAACATCTTCTTTGGGGTTGTATTTCATTTTCCTTTTACATTTCCTCTTCCGCTCTAACCGTGGTCTAGAGCCAATGACATGTACATTACCTTTTTATGATAAAAATATATATAATCACATTATAGGAAAATGGGAAAATTCTATCAACTGATAGCTCTTAGGACCAGAGAGCTCTTAGTCCTACTGTAGACTTTAATTTGCAAAGGTTGTAGGCAGCTCAGCCAGTTCAGTGATCTTGGCTATAAAACATTAAAGACCAAAATTGGAAGGGTCTTTAGGGATACCTTCTTGTCAGTCTCCTACTCCATTTTATGAGAGTAACAGAGGCCCAGAGAAGGTAAATGACTTAGCAAGGGCACAAATCCATTTAATATTGTACTTGAGACTCTCGGCTCCCTGTCCTATGTGAAACCTTCCATGTTCAAAAAAGGAAAAAGAGAGAGAAAAGAAATCAAAAACTGTATTTTTTTCATTACAAAAATGATTCATTTTAATAACGTGGGAGAAACAAAAGAATAGAAAAATGAAGAAATCAAGGACTGCCCATTTTAATATTTTGATATTCTAATCTTTCTTCCTGTGTATTTTTATGTTTCTGTGGTTTTACCTATCTTGGTTTTCTTCCACTTAACATTATAATGTCATAATGCACTGTTTTCAAAAGGCACATTTCTACACTGAAGTCTTGCCAGTGAATAATTTTTAAGGCACAATTTGCTATTTAGCCATTAAAATAGCACAGGCAAGGACTTGTGTGGAAAAAGAAATAAGGATTATGGTATATTCCCCAGAAAGTTTGTTCCTGTCTTTTGACCAAATCTTGTTCTTCTAAAAGACAAAACAACAACAACAAGGGTTGACATTTCTGTGATTCTTGCTTTGAAGTATTCATTCAGAATGGTTAGTTGTGCTTGGAAATGGCTTGGGGTGTGACCAAGGGATGCCCTGATAGACCCCTCCATCTCCAAATCAAGGTTAAGAGGTGCCCTTGAGGCCCATAGGGAACCAATTCTGGAGCTGCTCAGCTCAAAGAAGCCAACCCTGAGGAAAAGACTGTGGGTTTTTTCCCTGGTCAGGAGGGTGGGATGGGGTGTATAATTTTTCCAGAGCTGGAGCACAAAGAGGATGATAGTCTTTAAAACTTCTTTAACATTTGCCGTGAAAGAGGCATCCATCCCTGACAAACCACACCATTTCTACACACACACACACACACACACACACACACATGATTAGCATTTGTTGATTACAATTTTGATTGCATTTATTGTAATACATGCAAAACTGCATTTAACTATCAAGACCTGCTGGGACAGAGGTGATGGTTTATCATCCTAGACAGTTCAGTGTGTTTGAAACAACGAAGAACCAAGAAATTAAGCCACTTGCTCAAGTTCACATAGCAAAACAGCACCATGCTGAAATTAAAAAATAAATTTAAAAAAATGAAAGCACTGTTATTCCTGGTCCAGGGTGTTGGAAAGCCAGAACTTAGCCCATGGAAGCTCGCCATACTTCTGCTTATCAGTTTAATTCTTTGCTTGCTGGCCTTTGCTGTCTTTGATTCTCTTTACATTGGCCAAGTGTCTCTTTGCAGTTGTTCAGAAGTGCTTGACGGTTTCAATTTTTCAGTTCTGGGCTCCATTCTTTTGCGTAGGGCTGGAAAGCTAGGAATCACACCAGCGGCTAGCTGCATCTCTGCCGTAAGCTCACTGGGGGCTCTGTGTGTGTGTGTGTTCGTTTGCATGTGCATGTATGCCTGTGATTTAGTGAGGACTGTAGGATTGGGAATATTTAAGATTTTAAATTGAAATTTTTAAAATCCCTCTAAAAAGAACGCTTTCCCATGTCAAAAGATTTTATTTTTAAGGATACTTATTTCTGTAGTTGATTGAGATTTAGAATTAGGCAGGATGAGGCTCGGCAAGCATGCATTTCACTGGGACATGGGGTGCTATTGTTTCTAGGCCATAGAAACCAATGTTGGAACAAGTCTCAGTTGTATTTACCCCCAAGATTCAAGTTTCAATTCAAGGGAGCTTCTTTCCACACCCTTTTCCCCTCCCACCAGCAGAAGCTTCTGAGCTAAAGCTGCTTTTAACAAGGAGTGGCTTTAGGCACTGAGTGGCATTTCCCCCTCAAAGTGGGCAGACAACTTCTCTGTGGGAGTCTTAACCTGCCATACCTACCAAAGGCTTTGGGAAATGTGAAGTGGCACTTACTGCATCTAGACTCCAAAGAACTTGCCTGCATGCTGACCAGCTTGGCTGTGGGAAACCTTGCAATTTTTGCCCATCCAAAGGCCCCCCTTAACCAATCAGGTCTGAACTGGTGGGTGTAGGGGGCACAAGGGGATTGTAGAAAGCTTACAGCTGTTCTCAGACTCAAGGAGGTGGCAGACCAAGAGGTCCATTATTCATCTGTTTCCAGTGTATTAGGTACGTATATATTGCAGTCCTTACTGGAAAAGATAAGAGAGGTGATTTTATATACATATGTGTGTATACATATACATATATACACACACACATATTCTCTCTCTCTCTCTCTCTCTCTTTCTCTCTCTCTCTCTATATATATAGAAGCAATAGGAGATTATATATATAATATCTCTCTCTCTCTCTCTCTCTCTCTATATATATATATATAGAAGCAATAGGAGATTATATATATAATATATATATATAATCTCCTATTGCTTCTGTTTCCTGAAGAATTCTAATACAGATTATGACCAAAAGTCCCCTTCATGACATTTACAAAAAATCTGATCATAGATGAGTCAAAGTTATAGGCCAAAATTGTCATGAAGAAAGCCAAGAAAGCAACTGGCCTCAAATGGTGTGAGTTTTAATCCCAGTTCAAAGATTAACTTTCTATTTGGCCAAAAGCCTTACTTGGTGACTCAAAAACGAAGGAGAGAGGAGTTAACTACATCAGTGGTTCCCAGCCTGAGTTCTCTGGTCATTTTAATGGATCACAAAGTTAACATAGGGATCCTTAAGTCATTTTCGGTATTTCAAACTTTAATGAAAATAGAGCACTTAACTATCAGACAGCTGCCCCAGTTATCTATCAAGTTTGTTTTTCTCCGAATTACACAAACCAAGCACAACAACATTGGTTATCCATGCTGATCAGAAAGTCTGACGCAAACAATGAATCATGGAACAAACACTACATCGAAAACTAAGGATGTACTGTATGGTGACTAACATAACAATAAAAAATTAAAAAAAAAGAAAGAAAGTCTGAGGCATACATGTGTGTGCACGTGTGAACATGGAAAAGCTATTATTTAATAAATGCAGTTTTTTCAGAAAAAAAAACCTCACAGAAGCCCTGGGCCTTATAAAAAAAAAAGATATCAGAAGGGTTTGGAAAGGTATGAAGAGATTGAGAACTGATCTAACTGATCTGTGGCTGAGGTCCCTTGCAACTCTTTTGGACTTCCTCATCTCTTTACCTCTCTTGTCTTTTCCAGCGAGGACTGCGATATATACTTACCTGAGACACTGGAAACAGATGAATAATGGACTTCTTGGTCTAGGAGAGCCAATTGTATAAGTTCTAGTCCTAGGACAGGAGACCAATGTCCCAGCTTAACAGTCAGGCAGAAAGAGACTTTAATATACATTAAAGGCACAGTGTGATTTGGAATTGCCTTGAGATTTGAGACAGGCTCTCAATTTCCGGAAGGGGTATTAAAGGAGCTATCTCATTCGATTTATCTGAAGTTCAGTTGCTCATAAATACAATATACTTAAAGACTACCTACTAAGTTTAAGATACTATAGGTGGGAGGAAGGGGTGGTAAGAGTAATAATGGAGTGGTAGGTGAGTAAAATAACCCTCATTTCAGGGAAACCATGTTTTATTAGGGTAGAAATATGTGCACAGGACTATTGAAGGCAATATGTAAGATAGCACATGCCTCTGGGGGTTGTAAATCGCATACATAATACTTTATTCAGCAGGAATCCCTGGGGGGGAAAATGGTGCATAATGGAAAAGGAGGTAAACCAGCAACTGTGCTATTTCTAACTGCCTGCTAGAAGAAGACCGATGTTCTAAGTTTTGCCTCACTAGTTCTTTGTGCAGCAAATCACAACAAAATTTAGAAGCAATACCTTCCTGGCTATTGTATGTTTATCAATTAAGTCTCACATTGACTCTTGGCCACAAACGTTTCCTGCCTCCTGGTAAGAACTAGATCATCTAAACCATTTTTATCTGACACATTAATCAACTTTTCTAGATTACCTTGCCTAGAGATAACCATAGACAAGCAACTACCTCCAAAGGCAGTCCATGCCAGAACACTATTGTTTTCATTTTATTTTGTTTCAATTGTGCTAAAATACACATAACATATAATTTCCCATCTTAATTATTTTAAAATTAAGTACATTCACACTGTTATGCAATCATAGCCACCATCCATCTCCAGAACTTTACTTTTCATCTTGCAAAATTAAAACTCTGTACTCATTAAATAATAACTTCCAATTTTCCAACTTTCCCCCTCCCTCAAGCACCTGGTGCCACCATATTGTTTTCTGTCTTTATGAATTTGACTATTCTAGGTTCCTCATATAAGTGGAATCATGCCGTATTTATTTGTCCTCTTGTAACTGGCTTATTTCACATAGCATAAAGTTCTCAAGGTTCATCTATGTTGTAGCATGTGTCCGAATTTCCTTTTTAAGGCTGAATAATACTCTTTTATATGTAAACATATTTTGATTATTCATTCATCTGTTGATACACACTTGCTTCCACCTTTTGGCTATTGTAAAGAATGTTTCTATGAATAAATATTCCTTCAAGACCTTGCTTTCAAATCTTTTGGATATATATCCAGAAGTGAAATTTCTAGCTCATATGATAATTCTATTTTTAATTTTTTGAAAAACTATTTTCCATAGCAGTTGGACCATTTTACATTCTCACCAAGGTTTGCACAATGGTTCCAAATCATCTGCATCCTTCCCAACATTTGTTATTTTCTTTTTTATTTAATAATAGCCATCTTAATGTTTGTGCAGTAGTATCTCACTGTGGTTTAAATATCCATTTCCCTAAGGATTGGTGATATTGAGCATCTTTTCATGTGCTTGTTGGCCATTTAAAAAATCTTTTTTGGAGAAATGTCTATTTAAGTTTTTGCTCATATTTTAATTGGGTTGTTTTTTTGTTGCTGAGTTGTAGGAGTTCTTTATATATTTTGTATATCAATCTCTATTCAGATATATGATTTGCAAATATTTTCTTCCATTCCATGGATTGCCTTTTCATTTACTTTATTTAAATTCAATTAGCCAACATAAGTACATCATTAGTTTTGGATGTAGTGTTCAATAATTCATCAGTTGCCTATAACACCCAGTGCTCAGCACATCACAAGCCCTCCTTAATGCCCATCACCCAATTACCTCAGCCCCCCAACCAGCCCCCTTCACAACCCTCAGTTTGTTTCCATAGTTAAGAGCCTCTCATGGTTTTTCTCCCTCTCTGATAACTTCTCATTCAGTTTTCTATTCCTTCCCCTTTGATCCTCTGCAGTTTCTTATGTTCCACATATGAATGAAACCCTATAATAATTCCTTTCTCTGATTGATTTATTTTGCTCAGCATAAAACCCTCCAGTTCCATCTACATCAATATAAATGGTAAGTATTAATCCTTTCTGATGGCTGAGTAATATTCCATTGTGTGTGTGTGTGTGTGTGTGTGTATATATATATATATCTCATATCTTTAATCCATTCATCTGTCGATGGACATCGGCACTCTTTCCACAATTTGGCTATTGTGGATATTGCTGCTATGAACATTGGGTTGCAGGTGCCCCATCAAATCAGTACATTTGTATCTTTGGGGTAAATACCTAGTGGTACAATTGCTGGTTTGTAAGGTAGCTCTATTTTTAACTTCTTGAGGAACCTCCACACTGTTTTCCAGAGTGGCTGTACAAGCTTGCATTCCCACCAACACTGTAAGAGGGTTCTCCTTTCTCCCCATCCTGGCCAACATATGTTGTTTCCTGACTTGTTATTTTTAGCCATTCTGACTGGTGTAAGATGGTATCTCATTATGGTTTTGAATTGTATTTCCCTAATGCCAAGTGATGTGGAGGATTTTTTCATGTGTCTGTTGGTCATTTGTATGTCTTCTTTGGAGAAATGTCTGTTCATACCTTCTACCCATTTCCTGACTAGATTATTTCTTATTTGGGTGTTGAGTTTGATAAGTTATTCATAGATTGTGGATCCTAGCCCTTATCTGATATGTTACTTGCAAATATCTTGTCCCATCCCATAGGCTGATTTTAGTTTTGTTGACTGTTGCCTTTGCTGTACAGAAGCTTTTTGTCTTGATGAGTACCCAATAGTTCATTTTTACTTTTGTTTCCTTTGCCTTTAGAGATGTGTCTAGCAAGAAGTTGCTGTAGCTGAGGTCAAAGAGATTGCTGCCTGTGTTCTTTGCTAGGATTTTGACGGATTCTTATCTCACGTTGAGGACTTTCATCCATTTTGAGTTTATCCTTGTGTATAGTGTAAGAGAATGGTCCAGTTTCATTATCGTACATGTGGCTGTCCAATTTTCCCAACACCATTTGTTGAAGAGACTGTCTTTTTTCCATTGGATATTCTTTCTTGATTTGTTGAAGAATATTTGTCCATAAAGTTGAGTGTCCATTTCTGGGTTCTCTATTCTGTTCCATTGATCTATGTGTCTGTTTTTGTGCCAGTACCATACTGTCTTGATGATTACAGCTTTGTAATATACCTTGAAGTATGACATTGTGATGCCACCAGCTTTGGTTTTCTTTGTCAACATTCCTCTGGCTATTCAGGGTCTTTTCTGATTTCACACAAATTTTAGGATTGTTTTTTCCAGGTCTGTGAAAAATGTCAGTGGTATTTTGATAAGGATTGCATTGAATGTGTGGATTACTCTGGGTAGCTTAGACATTTTAACAATATTTGTTCTTCCAATCTATGAGCATGGAATGTTTTTGCATTTCTTTGTGTCTTACTCAATTTCTTTCATAAGTGCTCTGTAGTTTTTAGAGTATAGATCCTTTACCTCTTTGGTTAGGTTTATTCCTGGGTATCTTATGGTTTTAGGGGCAATTGTAAATGGGATGGATTCCTTCATTTCTCTTTCTTCTTTCTCATTGTTAGTGCATAGAGATGCAACTGATTTCTGTGCACTGATTTTATACCCTGCCATGTTGCTGAATTTCTCTATGAGTTCTAGTACTTTTGGGGTGCAGTCTTTGGGTTTTCTACATAAAGTATCATGTCATCTATGAAGAGTGAGAGTTTGACTTTTTCTTTGCCAATTTGAATGCCTTTTATTTCTTGTTGTTGTCTGATTGCTGATGCCGGGAATTCCAGTACTATGGTGAACAACAGTGGTGAGAGTGGGCGTCCCTGTCATGTTCCTGACCTTAGGGGGAAAAGCTCTCAGTATTTCTCCATTGAGTATGATATTCACTGTGGGCTTATCGTATATGGTTTTTATGATATTGAAGTATGTTCCATCTACGTCTACACTGTGGAGAGTTTTAATCAAGAAAGGATGCTGTATTTTGTCAAATGCTTTTTCTGCCTCCATTGAGAGGATCATATGATTCTTGTCCTTTCTTTTATTAATGTGATGTATTACGTTGATTGATTTGTGAATGTTGAACCACCTTGCAGCCCAGGAATGAATCTCACTTGGTCATGGTGAATAATTGTTTTAATGTACTATTGGATCTTACTGGCTAGTATCTTGGTGAGAATTTTGGCATCCATGTTCATCAGTGATACTGGTCTGTAATTCTCCTTTTTGGTGGGGTCCTTATCTGGTGTCAGATCAAGATAATGCTGGTCTCATAGAATGAGTTTGGAAGTTTTCCTTCCATTTCGATTTTTTGAAACAGCTTCAGAAGAATAGGTATTAGTTCTTTCTTAAATGTTTGGTAGAATTCCCCTGGGAAGCCATTGAGCCTTGGACTCTTGTTTTTGGGAGATATTTGACTACTGCTTCAATTTCCTTGCTGGTTATGAGTCTTTTCAGGTTTTTCTATTTCTTCCTGTTTCAGTTGTGGTAGTTTATAAGTTTCCAGAAATGTATCCATTTCTTCCAGATTACTAATTTGTTGGCATATGGTTTCACATAATATGTTCTTAAAATTATTTGTAGTTCCTTGGTGTTGCTCATGATCTCTCCCCTTTCATTCATGATTTTATTAGTTTAGGTCCTTTCTCTTTCCTTTTTGATGAGTGTGGCTGGGGGTTTATTGGCCTTATTAATTCTTTCAAAGAACCACCTTCTAATTTCATTGATCTGTTCTACTGTTCTTTTGGTTTCTATTTCATTGCTTTTTGCTCTAATCTTTATTATTTCTCTTCTCCTGCTTGGTTTATGCTTTATTTGCTGTCCTTTCTCCAGTTTCTTTAGGTGTAAGGTTACCTTGTGTATTTGAGACTTTTCTAATTTTTTGAGAAAGGCTTGTATTGCTATGAACTTCCCTCTTAGGACCGCCTTTCCTGCATCCCAAAGGTTTTAAACAGTTATGTTTTTCTTTTCATTTGTTTCCATGAATTTTTTAAATTCTTCTTTAATTTCCTGATTGACCCATTCATTATTTAGTGGGATACTCTTCAACCTCCAAGTGTTTGAGTTCCTTCCAAATTTCTTCTTGTGATTGAGTTCAAGTTTCAAAGCACTGTGGTCTGAAAATATGCAGGGAATAATCTCAATCTTTTGGTACCAGTGAGACCTGATTTGTGACCTAGTATGTGATCTATTCTGGAGACTGTTCCATGTGCATGCGAGAAGAATATGTATTCTGTTGCTTTAGGTTAGAATGCTCTGTGAAGTCCGTCTGGTCCAGTGTGTCATTCAAGGCCCAGCTCTTGTTTCCTTGTTGATCTTCTGCTTAGATGATCTGTCCATTGCTGTGACTGCAGTGTTAAAGTCCCCTACTATTATTGTATTATTATCAATGTGTTTATTTAATTTTGTTATTAATTGGTTTATATAATTGGCTGCTCCCGAGTTAGGAACATAAATATTTAGAATTGTTAGATCTTCTTGTTGGATAGACCCTTTAAGTATGATATAGGGTCCCTCTTCATCCCTTACTACAGTCTTTGGTTTAAAATTTAATTTGTCTGATATAAGGATTGCTACCCCAGCTTTCTTTTGATGTCCATTTCCATGATCAATGGTACTCCATCCCCTCATTTTCAATCTGGAGGTGTCTTTGGGTTTAATATGAGTCTCTTGTAGACAGCATATGGATGCGTCTTGTTTTTTTATCCAATCTGATACCCTTTGTCTTTTGATTGAAGCATTTAGCCCATTTACATTCATTGTAACTACTGACAGGTATGAATTTAGTGCCACTGTATTCCCTGTAAAGTCCCTGTTTCTGTCAATTGTCCCTCTTCCTTTTTGGTCTACGTTACTTTTGGGCTCTCTCTTTGCCTACAGATTCTTTTAGTTTCTGTTTGTCCTGGAAGCTCTTTACCTCTCCTTCCATTCTGAATGACAGCTTTGCTGGATAAAGTATTCTTTGCTGCATGTTTTTCTTATTTAGTACCCTGAATATACTATGCCAGCCTCTTCTGGCCTGCCAGGTCTCTGTGGCTAGGTCTGCTGCCAGTCTAATGTTTCTACCATTGTAGGTTAAGGTGCTCTTGCCTCAAGCTGCTTTCAGTATCTTCTCTTTATCTTGGAAATTTGCAAGCTTCACTATTATATGTTGGGGTGTTGATCTATTTTTATTGATTTTGAGGGGGTTTCTCTCTACCTCCTGGACTTGAATGCCTGTTCCTTCCCCAGATTAGGGATGTTCACAGCTATGATTTTCTCAAATATATCTCTGCCCCTCTCTCTCTCTCTTTCTTCTTCCTCTGGGATGCCAATAATTCCAAAATGTTTTACATTATGGTATCGCTGACTGCTCGAAGCTCCCCTCATAGTGCACTAGTTGTTTTTCTCTCCTTTCCTCAGCTTCTTTCCTTTCCATCATCTTGTCTTCTATGTCCCTGATTCTCTCTTCTGCTTCATTTACCCTAGCTGTTAGAGCATCCATTTTAGACTTCATCTCAGTTACAGCATTTTTAATTTCAGCCTGATTAAATGTATTTCTGCACTAAGAGATTCTCTAGTGTCTTTTATGCTTTTTTCAAGCTTAGCTAGTAAATTTATAATTGTTATTCTGAATTGCAGCTCTGATATTTTACTTATATCCATATCAATTAGGTCTTTGGCAGAGAGTATTACCTCTTGTTCTTTCTTTTGCTGTGAATTTCTCCTTCTGGTCATTTTGTACAGAGCAGAATAGATGAGCAAGGGGAAAAAATGAAAAATATCAACCATGACCCAGTGAAATACACTCTAGACTAATCTGAAGAGTTCAGAAACCAAAAAACAAAAGAAAAAAAAGCAAGAAAAGAGAAAATATAATCTCCAGGTGGACAAAACAGGGTGATCCACTTGGTCCTGGGTGTATTTTGGTTTGTTTGTTGGAAGACACTAAATCCCAAAATTGTAAAGAAAGCAAAACTTATATATATACAAAAATAAAATTGAATATAGTGAAAGGAAGTCAAAAATGAAGAATATATCTATAAAATGCATCTAGTAAAATGAGAATTAAAAGACTTAAAAGCAAAGTTTGATGGAGTAAGTAACTAGTTGAAAAGGAAAAAAAAGGAAAAAAAAAGGAAAATTTTAAACTGAGGGACTGAAGATTCATGAGAAAAAAACCCTCAAATTCTATATACTATTTTCCCCTAGCCCAGGAGTTTTTCAGTTCTGAGTGATCCATAAACTTGGTGTTCACCTAATGTTCTAGCTGGTCTTCTGGTGGAGGGACCTGTTGCATTGATTCTCAGGTGTCTTTGCCTCAGAAGAGTTGCACCACCCTTTGCCAGGGTGCCGGGCTCAATGTAAGCTGTTTTGGGTTGCTCTATGTGGCTTTTGTTCCCTGAAGGCTTTCCCCCCTGCTTTAGAGGATGAAAAAAATTAAAATGGCAGCTCCCTGATCTCCAGCTCCAGAGCTGAACAATCTCTGCCCCCACTCTTAAGTTCACCCTCAGGGAAAAGCAGTCAAACCCTTTTGTGTGTGCCAAACTATGCAGACTCCTGTGGTGCACACTGGTATCAATCCTGGGTGGGGGAGGGGATTCTCACCACAGTCCCTCCTCTTGCTGGGCCCCTGCTGGAGAGAGGTTGCCTGATCCTGGGCACATCCTCACTGCTTCTCCCAGGGGATGGAGCAACATCTCCCAGCTCTTGTCACTTGCTGGGCCCCTGCTTGGAGAGTAGTTGCCTGATGATGCTGAGGTTTGCTGTTTATGGCAACACCTAGCTGAAGGCCACTCCAGGGCTCACTAATTTAAGTTGGCTTCCCCGCTTCAATGCTTGGGAACTCTGCTGCAGTCAGGCACCCACGTTCTTTCTGTGACCCTGGGGATCCTGAGCCCACACTGTCCCACTTAGGATTCTGCCCCACTTCACCACCTGAGCACCTTTCAGGCAGGAATATCTTTCACAGGAGCAGACTTCTAAATGTTCTGATTTTGCATTCCACTGCTATATCACTTTCCAGTAGCCAGCTTAAGGTGGCTCCCTTCTCCTGGGGTTTATCTTCTGACATATCACTCAGATTCACATCCCGCACCTCCTCCCTTGCAAAAAGTGGTCACTTTTCTATTTGTAGAATTGCAGAAAAGAATTGTGGGTCCTCTATACTTTTGCCATCTTCCTCAAATCTCTGGATTGCCTTTTCAATTCTTTGATAATATCTTTCTATGCACAATTTTTAAAAATTTTGTTATGTTCCAATTTATCTATTTTTTTATTTTGTTGCCTGGGCTTTTGGTATTCTGGCCAAGAAGCCATTGCCAAATCCAGCACTGTGAACTTTTCCCATATGTTTTCTTCTAAGAGTTTTACAGTTTTAACTGTTGCATTTAGGTCTTTGATTCATTTTGAGTTAATTTTTGTACATGGTGTGAGGTAAGTGTCCAACTTCATTCGTTTATCATGTGGATATATCATTTCCCAACACCATTTATTGAAAACAGTGTCCTTTTCTCATTGAATGGTCTTGGAACCCTTGTTGAAAATTATTTGACCATTAATTTGAAGGTTTATTTCTGTGCTCTATTCTATTCCATTAGCATATATGTCTGTCCTTATGCCAGTTCCATAATGTTCTTATTACTGTAGCTTTGTAGTAATTTTTGAAATCAGGAAGTATGATGCCTCCAACTTTGTTCTTCTTTTCAAGATCGTTTTGGTTATTTGAGGTCCCTTATGATTCCATATGAGTTTTTTCTATTTCTGCAAAAACTGTCATGGTTTTTTTTTTATATGGATTGAATTGAATCTATAGATTGCTGTGGGGGGTATTGACATCTTAACATCTTAACATTAAGTCTTCCAATCCATAAACATGAATGTCTTTTTATTTATTGGTGTTTTCTTTAATTTCTTTCAGCAACATTTTGTACTTTTCAGTGTACAAGTCTTTAACTTTCTTGGTTAAGTTTATTCCTAAATATTTTATTCTTCTTGATCCTAGTGTAAATGGAATAGTTTTCTAAATTTTTTTGGATTTTTCATTGTTAGTGTGTAGAAACATAACTGATATTTGTGTGTTGGTTTTGTATCCTGCAACTTTGCTAAATTTGTTTATTAGTTCTAACAGTTTTTTGTGTAATTTTTAGAGTTTTCTATATATAAGGTCATGTCATCTGAATAGAGATAAATTTCTTCTTCATTTCCAACTTGGACACTTTTCATATCTTTTCAGAAAGCCTATTGAGCCAAAATGTGTTTTCTTGTAGCTTTTCCTGTTTGTTTAAGATTTTATTTATTTTGAGAGAAAGAGAGAGAGTGAGGAGAGAGGCAGAAAGGGAGAGAGAGAATCTCAAGCAGATTCTACGCTGAGTGCTGAGCCCAATGCAGGGCTCGATCTCAGAACCCCGAGACCATCACCTGAACCAAGATCATCACCTGAGCTCAACCAACTGAGCCACCCAGGCGCCCATCCCTGTTTTTTTTAAATAAACTTTTTATTTTAGAAATTTTAGGTCTGTGACAATAATATAGAATTTCCATATACCCCACATCCAGTTTCCTCTATTATTAATATTTTGCATTACTACGGTACACTTGTCATAAGTAACAAACCAATATCAATACATTATTATTAACTAAAGTCTATATTCATACTTCCTTGCTAATTCCCTAATGTTCTTTTTCCAGGACCCACCCAGGATACCACATTATATTTAGTCATCATGTCTCTTTAGCTCCTCTTGACTGTGACAGTTTCTCAGACTTTCCCTTACCAGTTTTAAGGATTAAGTGGTCAGGTATTTTGTAGAATGTCCCTCCTTTATGATTTTTCTGATGTTTTTAACATGATTAGACTAGGGTAATGTGTCACATCGTATCATAGATATATACTATCAACATGACTTATCACTGTTGATATTGACTGTGATGATCTGGCTAAGGTGTGTTTGTCAGGTTTCTCCACTGTAAAGTTACTTTTTAAAAATTTCCGTAATGTGTTCCTTGGAAGGAGTTGCTTTGGGCAGTCCACATTTTAAGACTGGGGAATTATGTACCACCTCCCTGAGAATGGAGTATTTATATGTATTATTTGGACTTCTTGTGCACCAGAGATGTGTCTGTTCTCTCTCATTTATTTATTCAATCATTTATTTATATCAGTATGGGCTCATGGATTTTTTATAAAGTTTTAAAATTCTGGTGTAGTTAACATACTGTGTTATATCAGTTCCATATGTGCAATACAGTGATTCAATAATTCTATACATTACTCAGTGCTCATCATAAGTGCACTCTTTAATCTCCATCACCTATTTTAACCCATTCCCCCCATCTCCCCTTTGATAACCATCAGTTTGTTCCCTATACTTAAGAGTCTGTTTCTTGATTTAACTCTATCTCTTTTTTTTCTCCCTTTGCTCATTTGTTTTGTTTCTTAAATCCCATATATGAGTGAAATCATATGGTTTTTGTCTTTCTCTGACTGACTTATTTCTCTTAGTGTTATATTCTCTAGCTCCATCCAGGTCATTGCAAATGGCAAAATTTCATTCATTTTATGACTGAATGATATTCCATTTATATATACCACTTCTTTATTCATTCATCTATTGATGGACACTTGGGCTGCTCCCATAATTTGACTATTATAAATAATACTGTTATAAACATAGGGGTGCATGTATCCCTTTGAATTAGTATTTTTGTATTCGTTGGGTTAGTACCAAGCAGTGTAATTACTGGATCGTAGGGTAGTTCTATTTTTAACTTTTTGAAGAACCTCCATACTGTTTTGCAGAGTGGCTACACTAGTTTGCATTCCCACTAACAGTGTAAGATGGTTCCCCTTTCTCCACATCCTCACCAACAACTGCTGCTTCCTGTGTTATTGATTTTAGCCATTCTGACACGTGCAAGGTGAAATCTCATTGTAGTTTTTTTATAATAATATTTTTTATTATATTATGTTAGTCACTGTACAGTACATCCCTGGTTTTTGATGTAAAGTTCCATGATTCAATAGTTGTGTATAACACCCAGTGCACCATGTAATACATGCCCTCCTTACTACCCATCACCAGCCTATCCCATTCCCCCACCCCCTCCCCTCTGAAGCCCTCAGTTTTGTTTCTCAGAGTCCATAGTCTCTCATGCTTCATTCCCCCTTCTGCTTACCCCCCCTTTCTTTATCCCTTTCTTCTCCTACCGATCTTCCTACTTCTTATGTTCCATAGATGAGTGAAACTATATGATATTTGTCCTTCACTGCTTGACTTATTTCACTTAGCATTATCTCCTCCAGTGCCGTCCATGTTGCAGCAAATGTTGAGAAATGGTTCTTTTTGATGGTTGAGTAATATTCTATTGTATATATGGACCACATCTTCTTAATCCAGTCATCTCTTGAAGGGCATCTCAGCTCCTTCCACAATTTAGCTATTGTGGACAATGCTGCTGTGAACATTGGGGTGCATATGGCCCTTCTCTTCACTACGTCTGTATCTTTGGGGTAAATACCCAGTAGTGCAGTTGCTGGATCATAGGGTAGCTCAATTTTTAACTTTTTAAGGGACCTCCACACTGTTTTCCAAAGTGGCTGTGCCAACTTGGTTTCCCACCAACAGTGGAAGAGGGATCCCCTTTCTCCACATCCTCTCCAACAATTGTTGTTTCTTGCCTTGTCTATCTTTGCCATTCTAACTGGCGTAAGGTGGTATCTTAGTGTGGTTTTCATTTGAATTTCCCTGATGGCTAATGATTTTGAACATTTTTTCATGTGTCTGTTAGCCATTTGTATGTCTTCATTGGAAAAGTATCTCATTGTAGTTTTGATTTACATTTCCCTGATGAATTTTTAATTTAAACTTTGGATTATACTTCAATATTACTCCATCTTGTTTCTCAAAGCATTCCAGTTTTGACAATTGGGAGCTTTTTCAGTTGGCTCCTGTGTCCCTTTAACACACCTCCATTATTGTGGGTTAATTTCGTTTTCTTTTGAACCTGGTTCATTTTTGTTTTGCTTTCTGCCACAAAAATAAAAGTAAAAATAAAATCCCCGTTATGTATAACAACCCCTTCAGATTTCCAAAAACAACCATCATTACCCCATCTAATCTTACACATTTCCCACCCATTCCTTTAGACACTTCTCATGTGACAGATTCATTGACTCCTTTCTCTCCTTGTTGCTTTCTTCTGGAAACATTCCATTTTGTCAGTTACTTGAACTACCTCCTTCCATTCTCTTTACCTTCCACAACTTTGTATTATAAATTTTGAGAAAAATCAGAAGTAGTTTCACTTCTGGAAACTATTTGTGATAGTACCTAGTACACAAGCTTTATCTGTGAATAAATGGCCCTGTATTAGAGTGAAAACCCCTAGGAGAAATATAATGCTCCTGCTTTGTGCAAAGCTTAATAATTTTCAAGGCAACTTAGGAACTCATTTCTTTGACCCTTCTAACCCTTTTGTGGGGCAAATATGACAAGTAGTGGTATGCCCTGAAAACGAAGGCTCAGAGAAGTTACCTTGTCCAAAGTCACCCTACAAGTTAGATGGAACTGGGTTCTTCTGACTCTTATTCTGGTAACATTTATATTTTGTTTAAATTTTGACTGTGTGAGCTAATATTTGCTTGTCAGCCCTTCAACTTAGAATTGCCAGTACATTTGCATATGAGCTGAACTTAGTCTCCTGATATAAAATGATATATGAAATGTAAGTCTGAAGTGCAACTTTTATAAAATCCCTTTAAAAATAAAAATCATTTTCATGTGTTCGTAGATATCAATTGCGTGGTCAAACCAGAACCTAGAAAGTACACAGTTAGCTTTGTAAATAGAAGCATGAACAGAACAAAATAAATGTTTTCTAATTGTCCTTGCTTGCTGCGGATATTAGGCAGCTCGTTTTTTCTCTTTTTCACCACTTATCACATTCTAATGGAAAGGTGCTGAGGTGCAGCTAATCCCAAACAGTGCATAATCCCCAGATAAGTTATACAGTAATATTTTGTCACACATACACACCCCAGTGCCCAGTCCCTTCTCTTCTATTTTGGAGGTTGCAGAGACTGCACTGTGCGACTTGGCAAATGACACCAAGTTTTATGACTAGGATGTCTTTGCTTTTTAATAACCAGGTTAAGAAGATAGCAAGAGCCTTGTCATATGGGTTGGTACTGGGGTGTGGAGAAAACAAAAAAGCTGGACAACTTTTCTCCCTTTCTACCTGATCACTCCCTCCATATTAAAACCGGTTTGTTCAAACCAGAAACCGTAGTGTATACAGAATATTTCAGATCACAATTTTTGGGGATGAATTTTTGCCATACCAGAAGAGCCTGTTGCCTTCAAGGAGTCATGAGTTGAAAAGAAACAGCTAGCTGTCTATGGCGCCACCTACTGGTGTGGGGGGATGGAAAATGTAATTTATTTGAAAGGTAGGAGGTTTGGTTGGCAAATAGGGCTGAATTTTACGGCTGAGGGAGGGGAAGTATCTAGAGAAAGAGGTGGGCGGCAAAGAGACTGAGGGCTAGACATTTCAACTCTGGTAACAAAGGATAAGGAAGAGTAAGTGAGCATAGACACAAATCCCTACTCCAAGAGTGGAAATTGATAAGGAAGATATCTTAGCTCTAATATTTTATGGAGCTCTGAGATGGAGGGTTGATAGAAGAACCTGGAAAGCATGACTAAATAGTTGAATTTGTTATAGAAAAAGAGGAGATTAGGGTGGGCTTTTAATTATTTGAAATGATGAACTTTATATCTTTGCTACTTGAAAGAGATTCTGAGGTATGTTGAATAGGGAATGTGAAATATATATATATATATATATA
>NC_048238.1:55027722-55051217 GCF_002007445.2 Ailuropoda melanoleuca | reverse complement strand
CCCGCCAGCCGCCCTGCGCGCGCGCTCCTGGAGCTCGCGTTCTAAGTCTGCTATCTCGCGGGTGCCGTCTGCGAGTCCGCCTGTTCCCCCATGCAGGTGGCCCGCCAACCTCCAGCCGTCCCGCATGCGCTCCCGGAGCTCCCTTCTCAGCCTACTGTCTCAAGCGTGCGGGTCCGCAGTCTGTCCGCTCCCCCTTGTAGGTGGCTACCGCTTCCCGGCGCCCTGACACGGTGGCTCCCTCCCCCTTCTGTTTAGCTTCCGATATCTGTGCGCGGTTTCACGGCTCCCTGCTTCGTACCTCGATACTCAGCGCTGGAGATGTTCATTTGTAGAGATCCAGATGTATCTTCCTGCGTCTCAGGCTGATTCCGTGGATATTCCTGCTGGTCTGGTACCTATCCAGCTTAACTCAGGGGACCGGCTGAAAAAGGGGTCCCCTACTCCTCTGCCATCTTAACCTCTCCCCCATACTCTTTCCTGGACAAATTCATCAAGTCAGACCTTGGGTTTGCCTGGGTTTTTTTCCCGCATCATCCCCTAATTTAAGTTAAGCTTAAAAATGAGAGCCATTAAATAGTAAAACAAACACACAACAATAACAAAACATTATGTCCTGGCCCTAGGAGGTCAATTTAATGTGATTAGCAGCATAAAATTTCACAAAAGCTTTTGCTGGAGGATTACCAGAAACAGCATCATTCAATATGTTGCCATGCACTGCCATTCTTCCACTTTGGCATTATTTATTGATTGTAGCTGAACCACAATATTTGCACCTATTAAGCCTTTTAGTTTCCTTTCAGTTTTTCCTGAGTAAAAGTGGAACTGTACCATTATTGTTAAACCATTGTCAAGGCCAGAAAACCTTTTGAGTATTGTTTACATCCCTGGTTACAAAGGCAAGTACTGAGGTGGAGTTGCTCTGCCTGCTTTGATTCATTTCAAGGGTAACACGTGTGTGTGTGTGTGTGTGTGTGTGTGTGTGACTGTGTGTTCACACAGGAGGGGGTAGTGAGTGGAGAAAGAGTTTTAAGGAAGGAGGGGGGACTGGAAGGAAAAATAACTTTCAATGAATTGAAACTGCATAATGAAAAGGTTCTGAAATTTAATTACAAAAAAATGGCTGTGTTTTTTCTCTCACCTCCTCCTCTCTCTACTTCCCTCTTCCCCACCCTCCCTAAAGCACTGAAGTAAAATGAGACTTTCAGATCAAAGCTACACACCCACTCTAGGTCTGTTTTGAGACAGGGATTTTTTTCTCCCCTTATTTGCTTTGTGACAATGACAGAATGGATACTGCAAGATGCAGTTATGATGTAGAGTCTTGCCACTGTTTGGTTTAGTTCCCCTCCACTGTACTGCTCTCTGGTCTGGCAAGCAGGGTCAAAGCTTCAAAAGTTTGCTGTGGACTCATTTCTCACCAACACTTGTGGTTTCACACTTGGCCATTCAGTATTTAGTCATTGTCCCTCTGACGTAGGGCCTGAAAGTTAGAAGTTTAGTTTCCAAGTTTGGAAATGCTTAAGTGTTTCAGTGGAATGTGGGTTTGTCCTTGTGGCTGCAGGTTCTGTTGAGGATTTTTGGAAAAAGAATACAATGTCTTTTTAATTTAGTAATCAAGAATATGTTTGTGAACATGTACATAATTCAAATAATGTATTTTGGAGCATGTCCACATTATTTAATACTGTTTTTTTTTTAATTTTTGTCTAGGACTCTTTAGAGTGCCTGTATCTGATTCCCTTAATGCATTTTCAGGCTAGTTGTCCATTTCCACTTGCTCTAAAATGTAGCTTCTGGATTTTCTTTCTCCTGGCTTCTGTTCTCTTCTAGTTTGTGTTTTCTCTTCAAAGTAAAAATCACACCTAATTAATAAGGGTAGATGGGTATTCCATTTTAATACTGTCCTTGAAAACCTATCTCCTATACCTGCTCTGTTAGGAGTATCTTCCTCACTTGCAGCACAAACCTCTACCATAAGTGGTTGAGAAAAACATGAAGGACTAGGGTCAAAGTCTTAAAATAGGATCAAGGGTATCAGACATGCAACCAAGATGAAGACAGAGGCCCACAGGACAAGAGCCAGAATGTGTAGTATAGTCTGCAAAGGCAGTCCTAAGGGGAAAATACATAGCCATCCAAGCCTCACTCAAAAGAATAGAAAAATCTAAAATGCAGTTTTTATATTCTCACTGCAAGAAGTTGGAGCTGGAACAGAAGAATAGGCCTAACCCATGCACGAGAAGGTAGTTGATCAAGATTAGAACAGAGATCAATGAATTAGAAACCAGGAGCACAGTAGAGCAGATCAACAGAACTAGAAGCTGGTTCTTTGAAAGAATAAATAAGATCGATAAGCCACTGATCAGACTTATTCAAAAGAATAGAGAAAGGACCCAAAGAAAATTATGAATGAAAGGGGACTGATCACGACTAACATCAAGGAAATAGGAAGGATCATTGGAAACTTATCAACAACTTTATGACAATAAATTAAACAACCTGGAAGAAAGGATGCCTTCCTGGAAACCTATAAACTACCAAGTCTGTAACAGGAAGAGATTGACTATTTAAACAGACCTATTAATTATGAAGAGATTGAAGCAGTGATCAAAAACCTCCCCCAAAACAAGAGTCCAGGGCCTGACAGATTCCCCAGCAAATTCCAGCAAACATTCAAAGAAGAAATAATACCTATTCTCCTGAAGCTGTTTCAAGAAAGAGAAACAGAAGGAAAACTATCAAACTCATTCTCTGAGGCCAGTATTACCTAGATCCCCAAACCAGGCAAAGACCCAATCAAAAAGGAGAATTACAGACCGATACCCATGGTGAATATGGACGCCAAAATTCTCACGTGTCTGTTAGCCATTTGTATGTCTTCATTAGAAAAGTGTCTCTTCACGTCTTCTGCCCATTTTATGATTTGTTTATTTGTTTCTTGTGTATTGAGCTTGAGAAGTTCTTTGTAGATCTTGGATACCAGTCTTTTAACAGTAGTGTCATTTCCAAAAATATTCTTCCATTCCGTGGGCTTCCTCTTAGTTTTTTTGATAGTTTCCTTGGCTGTGCAGAAGCTTTTGATCTTGATGAAGTCCCACAAGTTCATTTTTTCTTTTGTTTCTCTTGCCTTTGGAGATATGTCATGGAAAAGGTTGCTATGGCCAGTGTCGTAGAGGTTGCTGCCTATGCTCTCCTCTAGAATTTTGATGGATTCCTGTCTCACATTTGGAGTTTATCTTTGTGTATGGTGTATGGTGTGTATGGTGTGAGAGAGTGGTCAGGTTTCATTCTTTTTCATGTAGCTGTCCAATTTTCCCAGCACCATGTATTGAAGAGACTGTCTTTTTTCCACTGGATGTTTTTTCCTGCTTTATCAAAGATTAGTTGCCCAAAGAGCCGAGGGTCCATTTCTGGGTTCTCTATTCTGTTCCATTGGTCTATGTGTCTGTTTTTGTGCCAGTACCATGCTGTGATGCCAAAATTCTCAACAAGATCCTAGCTAATAGGATCCAACAGTACATTAAAAGGATTATCCATCATGACCAAGTGGGATTCATACCTGGGATGCAAGGGTGGTTCAACATTCGCCAATTGATCAGTGTGATAGATTATATCAACAAGAAAAAAGCCAAGAATCACATGATCCTCTCAATAGATGCAGAAAAAGCATTTGACAAAATACAGCATCCTTTCCTGATTAAAACCCTTCAGAGTGTAGGGATAGAGGGTACATTCCTCAATCTCATAAAAACCATCTATGAAAAGCCTACAGCAAATATCATTCTCTGGGGAAAACCTGGAAGCCATTCCCTTAAGATCAGGAACACGACAAGGATGCCCACTATCACCATTATTATTCAACATAGGACTAGAAGTCCTTGCAACAGCAATCAGACAACAAAAGGGATAAAAGGTATCCAAATTGGCAAAGAAGAAGTAAAACTGTCTCTCTTCGCAGAAGACATGATACCTGTATATGGAAAACCCAAAAGAATCCACCCCCAAACTACTAGAAGTTATAGAGCAATTCAGTAATGTGGCGGGATACAAAATCAAGCTCAGAATTCAGTTGCATTTCTATACGTGAACAATGAGACTGAAGAAAGAGAAATTAGAGAATCCATTCCATTTACAATAGGACCAAAAATCATACGTTATTTTGGGATTAATTTAAACAGAGACGTAAGGATCTGTATTCTAGAAACATAGATCACTCTTGAAAGACATTGAAGAAGACACAAAAAGACAGAAAAATATTCCATGCTCATGGATCAGAAGAATAAACATAGTTAAAATGTCCATGCTACCCAGAGCAATCTACACTTTCAATGCCATCCCAATCAAAATACCAATGACATTTTTCAAAGAACTGGAACAAATAGCCCTTAAATTTGTGTGGAACCAGAAAGCCCCGAATCACCAAGGAATTGTTGAAAAGGAAAAACAAAGCTGGAGGCATCACTTTGCCTTAATTCAAGCTATACTACAAAGCTGTGATCACAAAGACAGCATGGTACTGGCACAAAAATAGACATGGAACAGAATAGAGAACTCAGAAATGGACCCTGGGCTTTTGGGCAGCTAATCTTTGACAAAGCAGGAAAACACATCCAGTGTAAAAAAGACAGTCTCTTCAATACATGGTGCTGGGAAAATTGGGCAGCTATATGCAAAAGAATGAAACTTGACCACTCTCTCACACCATACACAAAGATAAACTCCAAATGGATGAAAGACCTCTATGTGAGACAGGAATCCATCAAAATCTTAGAGGAGAACATAGGGTGCAACCTCTTTGACATCAGCCACCGCCACTTTTTTCATGACACATCTCCAAAGGCAAGAGAAACAAAAGAAAAAATGAACTTGTGGGACTTCATCAAGATCAAAAGCTTCTGCACAGCCAAGTAAACTGTCAAAAAAACTAAGAGGTAGCCCACGGAATGGGAGAAGATATTTGCAAATGACACTACAGATAAAAGATTAGTATGTAAGATCTACAAAGAACTTCTCTAACTCAATACACAAGAAACAAATAAAAAAATAAAAAAATGGCAGAAGATATGAACAGACACTTTTCCAATGAAGACATACAAATGGCTAACAGACACATGAAAAAATGTTCAAAATCATTAGCCATTAGGGAAATTCAAATCAAAACCACACTGAGATACCACTTTACACCAGTTAATGGCAAAAATTGACAAGGCAAGAAACAACAAATGTTGGAGAGCATGTGGAGAAAGGGGATCCCTCTTACACTGTTGGTGGAAATGCAAGTTGGTACACCCACTTTGGAAAACAGTGTGAAGGCCCCTTAAAATGTAAAAAATAGAGCTACCCTATGATCCAGCTTTGTACTACTGGGTATTTACCCCGAAGATACAGATGTAGTGAAGAGAAGGGCCATATGCACCCCAGTGTTCATAGCGGCATTGTCCACAATAGCTAAATTGCAGAAGGAGCCGAGATGCCCCTCAACAGATGACTGGATTAAGATGTGGTCCATATATACAATGGAGTATTACTCAGCCATCAGAAAGAACAATTACCCAACCTTTGCAGCAACATGGACAGGACTGGAGGAGATTACGCCAAGTGACATAAGTCAAGCAGAGAAAGACAATTATCATATGGTTTCACTCATTTACGGAACATAAGAAGTAGGAAGATCGGTAGGAGAAGGAAGGGAAGAATGAAGGGGGGTAAACAGAAGGGGGAATGAACCATGAAAGATTGTGGACTCTGGGAAACAAACTGAGGCCTTCAGAGGGGAGGGTGGTGGGGGATTGGGATAGGCCGGTGATGGGTATTAAGGAGGGCACATATTGCATGTTGCACTGGGTGTTACACGCAAATAATGAATCATGGAACACCACATCAAAAAACTAAGGATGTACTGTATGGTGACTAACATAACATAATAAAAATTATTATTTAAAAAAATGTGTAGTGTAGTGAGATATGGGGAGGAGGAGGAAAGTAAGTATGAGTTTGGTCGGGGGGGAGAGAGAGAGAGGGAGAGAGAGGGAGAGAAATTGGGTCAGGAAGAACCTGAAGCAAGAAGATAGAGAGAGGGAAGCTAAAGCAAGCTCAGGAGAAGTGTGTTTTTGGTTATGGCTGTTCACTGAATACACCTCTTTGCTCTCTTTTATCATCTTTCGGCCGACTGTCAGATGTACACAATGTAAATCTTTCAACCCATTTCTTTAATGAATTTATCACTTTCACAGTCTTTTTTTAACTCTTTTTCATGGCATTTGGGAGCCCAGAACTAGATGTGCTACCTCAAGAAGAATTTGATCAGTGCTCTGGGAAGATAGATTTACCATTCTGTCTTGTATTTGTAACATGAAACCACATGTACACTCAACAACCACCTTGACTGACTTATTTTCTTTATAGTCTATTGTGATTCTGAAATCCTTTGAGTGTTACATCCCTCAATCTGATCTTAGCAGAGATATAAATAAATAAATAAATAAATAAATAAATAAATAATAAATTTCTCAAGTCAAACGTATTTAGGAAATAATGGATTAAACAAAATAAAACAATTTATTTACTATAAGTGTTCTAGAGTCTTTCTGTTAATGTATATTGTGAATCTGGGGAGATGCAACTTTTCCCAAACTCATTTGCTGAAAATTCCTTTTAGTAATATTTTGAGAAATACTTGTTGAGTTCCAAGGCATGCAGTTTGAGACACTGTTTTTGAAAGTTAGAGGACTTGGGGCACCTGGGTGGCACAGTCGTTAAGTGTCTGCCTTCGGCTCAGGGCGTGATCCCGGCGTTATGGGATCGAGCCCCATACCGGGCTCCTCCACTATGAGCCTGCTTCTTCCTCTCCCACTCCCTCTGCTTGTGTTCCCTCTCTCGCTGGCTGTCTCTGTCAAATAAATAAATAAAATCTTTAAAAAAAAAGAAAGAGGACTTGAAGCTTTTAAATCAAATGATATTTCCTTTTTAATTTTGGTTTCCATGCCCATTTGGTCTTTGCCACATCTGTGCTCCAACAAAAGAAAACCTTTTATCATCTGATGTTATTACTTGGCATCCAACCATCTCACTGTGGTGTTCATTTCAGTGCCTAACAAGTTGTTTTCCCATCCCATCCCATTCTTTCTTACTTTTCCACTTTGGCCCTGGGAATTAAAATATTCCATCCTGCCCCACACAGCTGATTTAGTCCTATCAGTTTTGCAGACCTAGATATTAATGGAAATAATGAGAACCTTATACTTATATAGTGCTTTGTATTTTCAAGTTTCCTTCACATCCACTATCTCATTTGATCCTTTCCACACCTCAGTAGTTAAGCAGAGCATGAATTATTACCCCATTCTAGCTCAAGGCCATACAATTAAGACTAGAGTCAATAAGGTTTTTAGATGAATAACTTTTCACTACACAACCTACCATCAGTTCCCCAGCCTAATTCCTTTCCTGTTACACACACACACACAGACACACACACACACACACACACACACACACACACACATACACACACATGAATTTGCTTGGCAAATGTGAGAACTTGCTGAGAGAGCAAATATGGAAAATGGTTTGGCAGGAAATCACATGTGGAAGGGCCCAGATGGGTCACTTGATGCTTGAACACTATGTGGGAAGCTATGTCAGAAAAGAAGCCAAGACAATCCTAGATTAGGCTGTCACCGAAAAGACTCATTCCTAGATGTCAGGGACACTTTTCCATTGCTGAGAGGGACTTCTGGTCATGAAAATCTCTAACCTCCTCCCTGACTCTGTATTAAAAGGACTGACTAGTTTATCTTACATCTATTTGTGTGACATATTTTGTAATGCGGCAATTTTCATGCTGACTGGAAACATACTGGAGGAACACTTTTGGTCTAAAGCAGTGGTCTTCAAGGGGAAGGAAGAAAATGTCTGGAGACATTTTTGGTCACAACTGGGTGGAGGGGTTGCTAGTGGCATCTAATGGGTAAAGGCTAGGAATGCTTCTAAACTTTCTACAATTCATAGGAGAGCCATTTGTCCCTTCGACACACACAAGACAAAGGATTATCTAACCCACCATATCAGTAGTGTCCAGATTGAGAAACTCTGACCTAAGTGATGAATCTGGGTCCATAGGAGTTGTTTTAATTTGCTCTCTGCTTCTTTCCCCTGTACTTGATGTGTGTGTGTGTGTGTGTGTGTGTGTGTGTGTGTGTGTGTGTGCACATACATGCCTGTGTTGGGGCTTATCCATCTAAGTAAATGTAGGAAAGGCTCTCAGAACACCTGCATGGTATTATTGTGCTGTGAAGAAAATGAGTGTGTATCACAGTCCACTTGAGGGGAACTTCACGAAGGGTATTGGGCTCCTCTGGGGTTGTAGGTACAGTGCACACACCCAAGGACATAGAATCAGCTGCCAGCTTTTGCCTGAGAGTGGCTGTTTGTGTATCTGTCTTGCTTCTCTCAATTCCCAGACTCCATACGCCTCAATTCTTACTTGCAGATTAGGCATCAGCTGCTGCTGTCAGCTTTAGGACACAAATCTGGCTGGAAGGGCCTAGAAGCTGTCTAAAGAAGTGCTCTTGAGGTTTGAAGATGAATTGGGTATTTTCTTTTAGGTTGAGCTGAGAGGAAAATTTGGGGGTGGGTGGCTTTTGTGATGGTTGCCTAGGCTTTTCTCCAATAACCTTATGTGTAAGAAGATACTGTGATACACTTTGCGTCTACAGATGTGAACACGTGGGATCCAAAGAGAGAGCAGTGCACTTGGGAGGGAGGGGTGTAGCCATTTGGAGTGTGAAAGGGATGCCTGAGCATCTGGTTATGTGTTTGTGGTTTTATATTTGGGCTTCAATTCAAAGCCCCTTCGTTCATGTGATAAATAATTTGCTATCCACTCCTAATTTCCATTGACTAATGGTGATTAACCTTTTCAATTTTGACATTATAGATAATAAACGAAGCTCATTCTTTTAGGCTTTACCACAGTGCTTGTGTTTGAGTAAAAACAAAGGCTGGAGTAAGAATTCCTTCAGTGCATTCAGTGTGGCCCTAAAGGAATTGCAAACTCTTATAAAACCTTTATTTGTAGTGTGCAGAATATTAAATTTTGTAATGTAGGGGTGGGGCTCTGGGAATTACCAAATGTAGCCAAGGGCAAATGTTGGTAAAGTCCTGGAAACCTGGCCATTTTCAGTTTTTTCCTTCCCTCTTCTCTTAGGCCCTCCTCATTATGTCAGATGAAATTCATAAGTGGCAGACACTACGCTGAGCTTTGAGTTCTGTTGCTGTTGGAAGAGGGAGTTAAGTCTGTGGCCTTCCTTGGGAAGTTATGTTTGATTTCCATTCTTCCTCCTTTGGTGTTCCCTCCAAGTTTGTGTGGGGTTTATACATTGGGAAGTGGGAAGTGTTTACTCACAAAGGGTGTAAGATAAGGTGATGCGGAAATGAGATAATCCTCTAATTGTAGTTAACCTCACAGAAAAACTCTGCCATTTGTCACAGATGCATTTAAGTTCTTAAAAGTTGAGTTAATCCTGGCAGCCATTAACAAATATGATACGGTTCAATGGTGAATACTTATGAATTTATATATGCACACATAATGTTGGAAATATTTTATTGGTATGTTAATTAGAGAATGTATTTGAATATCAATATATGATTAATTCTCCATTATCCATGGCAAGGAAGAAAAAAGTGTTGCAAATGGTCCCAAGCATCAGATGATTTTATAATCTTTTCTGTTGAGCTTTAAAGTATATTATTGTGATTTTTAAAAATGAACTTCACCTACATGTATCAAGAGACTATGGGAAGTCAGAGTGGGACTAAAAAGAAATTATCAGATAATCCACAAGGAGAATTAATTTTAAGTAACACATTGTTTAATTACATAGTCTATAGATACTATGACCAGTGTTCAGCTGTGGCTCAATATCAGACAACCCCTCTAAATGTCCTACCTTCTTGAAATGGGAATGCTCTTTACCATGTATGTTTTGTATAGCTTTCCTGAATTTACTTCCCAGTTGTTTTCACATACTAAATGCCACAGGCCTGATCTTTAAGTGATAAATAAATGAACCATGACAGACTATGGACTCTGGGAAACAAACTGAGGGCTTCAGAGGGGAGGGGGATGGGGGAGTGGGATAGGCTGGTGATGGGTAGTAAGGAGGGCATGTATTGCATGGTGCAAAGGGTGTTATATGCAAGTAATGAATCATGGAACTTTACATCAAAAACTAGGGATGTACTGTATGGTGACTAACATAATATAATAAAAAATATTATTAAAAATAATTGTCTAAATATCTTAATAATTCCCCCTTTGTTTTCTCTTTACTTTTTTCATACTAGCCTCTTTTCTCCCATTTTATACCATCATCTAAATAAAATAATTCCTTTTTTAAGAGATTTTATTTATTTATTTGACAGAGAGAGACAGCAAGAGAGGGAACACAAGCAAGGGGAGTGTGAGAGGGAGAAGCAGGCTTCCCGCAGAGCAGGGAGCCTGATGCGGGGCTCGATCCCAGGGTCCTGGGATCATGACCTGAGCCGAAGGCAGATGCTTAACAACTGAGCCACCCAGGCGCCCCATTAATTCCTGATGAACTCTCTATACATAGATATCTGATGTGTCTAGGTGGAGATCTCTTTGAGTTTATCTATTGGAATTTGGAGCTCTGGGGATTGTTGATTAATGTTTCTTATCAAATTTGGTAAGATTTTTGGCCATTATTTCTTCAAATAGTCTTTCTTCCCTTTTTCTCTCTCTTCTCCTTCTGGGGTTCCCATCATGTATATGTTGGAGTATTTGATGGTATTCCACGGGTCTGTAAAATTTTGTTTAATTTTCTTCATATTTTTGTCTTTTCCTTAGACTTGCTAATAATCTAAATTAACCTATCTTCAAGTTCATTGATTCTCTCTTTTACCTGCTCAAATGTCCAGTTTTGCCCTTCTAGTGAATTTTTCACTTCAGTTTTATACTTTTCAGCTCTATAATTTCTATTTGGTTCATTTTTATAATTTCTGTGTTTTTATTGATATTTGGTGAGACATCATTCTCATAGTTTTCTTTAGTTCTTTAGATATGAGTCCCATTAGTTCATGAAAATATTTATAATAGCTGATTTAAAGTCTGGTAAGTTCAACATTTGGGCTATCTTGGGGACAGTTTCTACTGACTGATTTTTTTTTCCTGTGTATGAGCCATACCTTCTTGGCTTTTTACATAGCTGGTAAATTTTTTTTTATTGGAAACTGGATATTTGAAATAATACAATGTGGCATACCTGGGACTCGGATCCTCCACAGGGGTTGTTATCATTGATTTTCAGAACTAATTCGGTAGAGTCTGTATTCTTTGTCATATATGGCCACTGAAGTTTCTGCTTGACTAGCTTGACTAGCTAATGATCAGACAGAGATTTCCCTAAATACCTGGAACCAATAAATCTCCCAGTCTTTGCCAAGGAGCTCTGTGTGCATGTTGGGGCCATGTCTTCAACACTCAGGCAGTTAATTGACAACTTTACCTTAGCTTTCACTTCCCGCTTGTGTAGAACCTCGGAGTCAGCCAGAGGTGAGAGCTTAGACCGTTCTCAGGTGTTTCCTGAGCATATATATAGTCCTGGGCATAAGTACAGCCCTACACATGCATATGGCCATCGGGATTCCCAGAAGTCTGTCAGAGTATTTTAAACCCTTATACATGTTTCTCCAACTTTCATTTTAAGCTTTTTGGTTTGCCTATTTTTTGCCCCATCTGTTATCCACTGTACCAAACAGCCATCATGTGAAACAATTGCCACTGATTGTTTTCAACAAATGCCTCTGAGGGAAAGGGTATTTGCACTGGGAGAGCTCCCAGTTAGGTCAAATAAAGACAAGGCCTGTGATTGGGATAGTCCAGGGAACTACCAGACAAATCAAATAATGACAGTTCTCTGAAAATGAGGGTTCCAAGGAGCTCCAACTCCACTCTTCCCCCTCTACTAACTACTAGATTTTGCTGTGATTGTGGGATATTGGTTTTTAAGGTAATTCAGAATTGGGGAAGGGAGACAGGAATGGGAAAAGTTAAAAAAAAAACAACTACCAAAGTTCACTGTTCTTACTGAGATACAACCATTTTTCTTGAATGAATGCTCCCTGGATTGCTGTAGACCTTTAATATTAATTCTGACACAGTTTTCCAGTAGTCTCATTGGGCAGATGAAGGAGAGGATTTTCCTGCTGATGTCACTCCAAATTCCTAGATACATAATTTGACTTTTCTGGTATTGGTGGAGAGATAGTCCTTTTAGTGGGACCATTTTTTAACTTTTTACTTGGAAATAGTTTCAAGTTTACAGAAAGTTTGCGAAAATAATACAAAGAATACATGCATACTCTTCACCCAGATTCATCTATTGTTAATATTTGGCCCCATCTAACTTATCATTTTTTCTCATGTTGTATATATATGTAAAATCTTTTTTCCTGAGCCATTTGAGAATAAGTTGCATGTATTATGGCCCTTTATTTTTTTATTTTTTTAAAAGATTTTATGTATTTATTTGATAGAGAGAACAAGAGAGCACAAGCAGTAGAGGGAGAGGGAGAAGCAGGCTCCCCACCGAGCAGGGAACCCGATGCAGGTCTCGATCCCAGGACCCTGGAATCATGGACCTGAGCTGAAGGCAGATGCTTAACCATCTGAGCCACCCAGGCGCCCATATTATGGCCCTTTAACCTAACTACTTTAGTGTATGTTTCCAAAGAATAAGAAAATTTTCTTAGTTACAGTACAGTTATCAAATTCAGTATATTTAACATTGGGGCCATACTTTATCTTCTGTATTCCTATTTTGTCAATTGACCCAATAATGTCCATAGCATTTTTTCTCCATTTCAGGATTGTTTCTAGAGTCATGTACTACATTCAGTTGTCATGTCTTTTTGGTCTCCAAATAGATCCCTCTATTTGCTTATAAGTTTATAAGAGAGGAGAGCCATGGTAAATTTTCTAGAAATAATATATCAATAAATAAACTTAAATAGTGAACTGTGAAACTGTCTTAATTTCTTCTTAATTCTGAAACCTTCCACCCCAGGTCCAAAAAGAGTTGTAAAGTTAACAAAAAAGTCAAGATATGTAGCCTTCTGAATTCATGTATATGATGAGAGTACTCCTAGACATTGGCATTCTCCTGCCTCTCTCCATTAGTTTAATGTCTCAAACCCATCTCCTTCTCCTTCTGACTGCTATCTCTTTGCTACCTAACATATAACAGATATGATTTGTACCCCAATTATTTGTACCTCAATGTTTATAGTAGCAATGTCCACAATAGCCAAAATATGGAAAGAGCCCAGATGTCCATTGACAGATGAATAGATAAAGCCAGATGAGTGGATGAATGGATAAAGCCACCCAGATGCCCTGGGAATGGAAGTTTTATTTATCAATGTTACCCAATTCTTTGAACTACTTTCAAGTTATTTGACACAAATTACAATGATCTATTATCAAAATTATTTTAATTATATATAAGCTGAACATCCTTTAATTTTGTTCAAAATAAAAAATTAAATGCTATCTGCCTGGCAAAATGTGCATTACCTAGTTAACAGAATAATTGACTTTCTCAATGGCTATAACAATATTTGGAATTATTCCTGTATTTGATGCCTTGGAGACTTTTGTACCTGAAACCTTGCACATATTAAGATTCAGAATAAGTGAGAAGTATACATTTCTTGAGAAAAGACAAGGAAGGGCCATAGTGAAAGGGAACTCCTTAACCACAGCTTCTTTCTCAGGCAGTTCAGATTAAGGAAAGAATACATACGGAAGTTGAGGATCTTCAAATGAATTCCCTTGAAACTATCATTGTCTTCTTATTTACTGAAAAATCTTCGTGGTACAGGCCACAATTTTAAGACCACTACTATATAACATTTAACACATTCTTGTGTTTTCTGAGTACTCTAAAATGAGTAAGTGAATGCTTATGTTCATTAGAACTGTGGAATGGAAGTGTTACTACTAGAATCCTTCGGTTTGTGAATCATCATCCTCGAGGTGTGCTGAAGATACTCTACCTTCACCCCAAATTGATGAGAATATCACTGTTTTTAAAGATAGTGCTTTTTAATTTACCATTTTTAGATCTCTTGCTTCCCATATTTGTGCTTAGCTTCTTCCACTCTCAAGATAATCTCACATTGAAAATCTATAGTTTTAGGGGTGCCTGGGTGGCTCAGTTGGTTAGGCACCTGACTCTTGATTTCAGCTCAGGTCATGATCTCTGGGTCATGGGATTGAACCCTGTGTCAGGCTCCATGCTGGGTGTGGAGCCTGCTTAAGATTCCCTCTCCCTCTGCCTCTACCCCTCCCCCCACATATGCTCTATCTCTCTCTAAAAAATTTTTAAATCTATAGTTTTATAGGCTTGTATTTATTATTTTAAACATAGTGAAACTGTAAGTTGTACTCTTTTTTTTGAATCTCTGTGCCCATCATGAGGCTTGAACTTATGAACTTGAGATCAAGAGTTGTGTGCCCTACTGGCACAAAAACAGACACATAGACCAATGGAACAGAATAGAGAACCCAGAAATGGACCCTCGGCTCTTTGGGCCAACTAATCTTTGATAAAGCAGGAAAAAACATCCGGTGGAAAAAAGACAGTCTCTTCAATAAATGGTGCTGGGAAAATTGGACAGCTACATGCAAAAGAATGAAACTTGACCACTCTCTCACACCATACACAAAAATAAACTCCAAATGGATGAAAGACCTCAATGTGAGACAGGAATCCATCAAAATTCTAGAGGAGAACATAGGCAACAACTTCTATGACATCGGCCAGAGCAACCTTTTTCACGACACATCTCCAAAGGCAAGAGAAATAAAAGATAAAATGAACTTATGGGACTTTATCAGGATAAAGAGCTTCTGCACAGCCAAGGAAACAGTCAAAAAAACTAAGAGGCAGCCCACAGAATGGGAGAATATATTTGCAAATGACACTACAGGTAAAGGACTGGTATCCAAGAACTACAAAGAACTCAAACTCAATACACGAGAAACAAATAAACAAATCATAAAATGGGCAGAAGATATGAACAGACACTTTTCCAATGAAGACATACAAATGGCTAACAGACACATGAAAAAATGTTCAAAATCATTAGCCATCAGGGAAATTCAAATCAAAACCACACTGAGATACCACCTTACGCCAGTTAGAATGGCAAAGATAGACAAGGCAAGAAACAACAATTGTTGGAGAGGATGTGGAGAAAGGGGATCCCTCCTACATTGTTGGTGGGAATGCAAGTTGGTACAGCCACTCTGGAAAACAGTGTGGAGGTCCTTTAAAAAGTTAAAAATTGATCTACCCTATGATCCAGCCATTGCACTACTGGGTGTTTACCCCAAAGATACAGACGTAGTGAAGAGAAGGGCCATATGTACCCCAATGTTCATAGCAGCATTGTCCACAATAGCTAAATCATGGAAGGAATCAAGATGCCCTTCAACAGATGACTGGTTTAAGAAGCTGTGGTCCATATATACAATGGAATATTACTCAGCTATCAGAAAGAACGAGTTCTCAACATTTGCTGCAACATGGACGGCACTGGAGCAGATAATGCTAAGTGAAATAAGTCAAGCAGAGAAAGACAATTATCATATGATTTCTCTCATCTATGGATCATAAGATCTAGGATGATCAGTAGGGGAAGAAAGGGATAAAGAAAGGGGTGGTAATCAGAAGGGGGAATGAAACATGAGAGACTATGGACTAAGAAACAAACTGAGGGCCTCAGAGGGGAGGGGGTGGGGGATTGGGATAGACCGGTGATGGGTAGTAAGGAGGGCACGTATTGCATGGTGCACTGGGTGTTATACGCAACTAATGAAGCATCAAAACTTACATCGGAATCCAGGGATGTAATGTATGGTGACTAACATAATATAATAAAAAATCATTAAAAAAAAAAGAGTTGTTTGCCCTACTGACTGAACCCACGGTGCCCCAAGTTGTACTATCTTTACTGGCTGCAGAGATGAAATTTGTGCCCTTTTGCATATTTAACTAATATCCTTATTGTCTTTGTAAGCATATTAATAATTTCCATTTTTAATGTTCAGTTCTTTATCAAGACCTCCTTGTTAGTTTTTTAGCTATTCTGAACTTTTTAAGTAGGTGCTAGTAAGTGTCTTTATTTTTTAAACATTGGTATTGTAGTGGATTGAATGGTAGCCCTCAAAAAGATCTGTCAATGCCCTAATCCCCAGAATCTATGAAAGTTGTCTTATTTGAAAAAAAAGTCTTTGTAGGTGTAATTAAGTTAAGGACCTCAAAATGAGGAAATCACCCTGTATTATCTAGGTGGTCCCTAAGCACCATCACATGTGTTTTATAAGAAATCAGCAATGGAAAATAACACAGGTACACAGAAGAAAAGAGATGTATAGAGGAGAAAGCAACATGAAGATGGAGCAGAGAAACATGCAGCCACAAGCCAAGAATTGGCAGTAAGTACCAGAAGCTGCAAGGAGTGAACTCTCCCCTGGAGCCTCCAGAGGAGAGTGCGCCTTGCTGACTCCTTGGTTTTAGACTTCTGGCCTCTTAAAATGTGAGAGAATAAATTGCTATTCTTTTATGCACCATATTTGTGATAATTTGTTACAGCATCCACAGGAAAGTAATACAATTATTAATCTGTTTCAAGTCCACAGTATTTTGAGGACATGGGCCCAATTACTATTAAGCATCTGGCTTCTTTGTTAGCTGGCTTGAATTTGGTTTGTTTATCATGGAGGAGTAGGTCACTTGTGTTAATTACTTGCCCAACCAGTAGTTTTGATTTATTGATTTTTAAATAAGCAAGGACACATTTTTTTGACCACAGGAGAAAAATCAGGCATAGATAATAATCATAACCTTTGAATGTTACTCAACAGGAAGGGCTTTTGTCTGTAGGAATGCACACTAAAATTGGTAAATAAGCAGTCCAGACCAGACATGAGCTGTATCAATGATTATAAGGCAAAGAAATAATTCAGTTGTAGGATTGAACAATTCAGGTGGAGGAATGGGGAGGAGTCAGTTAAGTCTCTGAGTTGCCTGACCATTTATTTGATTAAACAGCCATTTAATGTGTGAGATGAATATATATGCTCAGCAAGTGTCTTACACATAGTATGGACTTAAATTTTAATTTTATATTGTTATTATCATTATCATCAATTATCTTGCAACATTGAGTTGACGTAGTTACCTTTTAAGAGCTATGAAGAGGGTACTACAGATGGTGCACACCGACACCTTGAAAGCGTCCTTGCCAACAAGCACTTGCAATTGAGGTGGAGAGGCAGGGTATATGAACTGTGATTATAAAGTAATAAATATTTGGGGCGCCTGGGTGGCACAGTTGTTGGGCGTCTGCCTTCGGCTCAGGGCATGATCCCAGTGTTCTGGGATCGAGCCCCACATTGGGCTCCTCTGCTGGGAGCTTGCTTCTTCCTCTCCCACTCCCCCTGCTTGTGTTCTCTCTCTCGCTGGCTGTCTGTCTCTGTCAAATGGATAAATAAAATCTTAAAAAAAAATAAAGTAAGGTGGTATCTCAGTGGGGTTTTGATTTGAATTTCCCTGATGGCTAATGATTTTGAACATTTTTTCATGTGTCTGTTAGCCATTTGTATGTCTTCATTAGAAAAGTGTCTGTTCATATCTTCGGCCCATTTTATGATTTGTTTATTTGTTTCTTGTGTATTGAGTTTGAGAAGTTCTTTGTAGATCTTGGATACCAGTCTTTTATCTGTAGTGTCATTCGCAAATATATTCTCCCATTCCGTGGGCTGCCTCCTAGTTTTTTTTGACTGTTTCCTTGGCTGTGCAGAAGCTTTTTATTTTGATGAAGTCCCACAAGAGGATCATTTTTTCTTTTTTTCCTCTTGCCTTTGGAGATGTGTCATTAAAAAAGTTGCTGTGGCCAATGTCATAGAGGTTGCTGCCTATGTTCTCCTGTAGGATTTTGATGGATTCCTGTGAAGGGAAGGGCCTTACGCACCCTAATGTTCATAGCAGCACTGTCCACAATAGCTAAATCGTGGAAGGAGCTGAATGCCTTTCAACAGATGACTGGATTAAGAAGATGTGGTCCATATACACAATGGAATATTACTCAGCCATCAAAAAGAATGATTTCTCAACATTTGCTGCAACATGGACGGGACTGGAGGAGATAATGCTAAGTGAAAAAAGTGAAGCAGAGAAAGACAATTATCATATGGTTTCACTCATTTATGGAACATAAGAAGTAGGAAGATCAGTAGGAGAAGAAAGGGAAGAAGAAAGGGGGGTAAACAGAAGGGGGAATGAACCACAAGGGACTATGGACTCTGGGAAACAAACTGAGGGCTCCGGGGCAGGGCGGAATGGGATAGGCTGGTGATGGGTATTAAGGAGGGCATGTATTGCATGGTGCACTGGGTGTTATACACAAATAATGAATCATGGAAATTTACATCAACAAGTAGGGATGTACTGTATGGTGACTAACATAATATAATTAAAAAAATAAAGTAATAAATATTTGCTTTTAAAAACCAGCAGTTGCATATGCAAATGCATATTGCCCCTTCTAAATCCATCACTTTAGGAAACTTATATTATTCTCACAAAACTGCCATTGCTTAACAGCGATTTTGGCACTCCTTCATTGAGATTGTCTCCAGAGCCTGTAGCAAGTTGCTTAGAATCTACTTTGGGATGATAGGTCTGTGTCCTTTGAGCAGTTTTATCATTTGGGACCAAGTTCAAGTTTTCTAGGGTGACTTTTTTGAAGTAAAACACGTGTGTATGCATACATTTGTATTTGTTTTCTAAAAACAAATTTGTTTCATTACTTTATGGGCAGACGCCATATAACATCAGCATTGAAAAATGGGACTTTTTTTAAAAAATTAAAATTCGATTAGCCAATATATAGTACGTCATTAGTTTTTGGCATTTTGAATCTTCTAGTTCCATCCCCCCCTTACACCTCATCCCCTCTCACGGGATCCTTACCTCCCACAGTTCTGATGAAAAGAGCTGATTACATTGTAAGGTACGCTATTCCCTTGTTACCCACTTATATTGTTAGAAAAACCTCCAATAGTTAAATAAGACAAGATGTGGGCATATGCCAAATTTAGTACATGGAACATAGTAAGTACGTGATAAATGTTTATAACTTACTCATGTAGTCCTCAAATGCACTTCCTACAAACTCTAGCTTCTGGAACAGCACAAGTTAATTCTTAATTCTTCTTCTATATGACAAAGCTTCAATTATTTGAAAATATATTTACTTAATGTTTCCCTGAAACATCTTTTCTGCAGGACAAGCACCCTCAGGTCCTTCTGTCATCCTCACATATCAGAATTTCTAGACAGGAGGATAAAATTGAAATAGATAGGTAGTAGTACTGGCTAGTGTATGATAAGGGAGAAATGAGTGGTACAGAGAGCTAGTAAAATATTCCATAAGTGGGATATCCATAGGCCAGAATGGTCTTGAGAAGGTTATATGATGGAGATAGAACTTACACTGGGCTTTAAAATTCAAGTAAAATTTGGACAGATTGAAAACACAACGGAGTATATCTCTTAAGTGAGGTGAAGGGGCTTTTGATACAGTGATGAGTATGCACATTATTTGTTCTATCTGCCTAGAAAAGGGGGATTTGTTTTAAGGAGTGTGGGGAAAATATTAGTAGATAAAATTGAAGATAATTTCACCCTTTAAAGCGGGGCCCCTTGCCTAGCAGCTGTAGCAGTTCAGGGTGGCTAGGAGGAGAATCAGTGGTTTCTGGCAGAGCAGAACTTCTGGCTTTGGGAAAGAAGATGTTAATTACAATGGGTGCTAATTGTTTCTATTTGAAAATTCTTGTAGCAGGTTTTCTGAAAACACTTATGTTAGGTAAGGATTAGGTGAGCAACCAAATTGCTGCCAGTAAAGCATCTACTATTTATGTGGAAAGACTCAGTTGCATAATGAAATAAGCTTGGTGCCTCTTCTGTTATGCTGTTCTTGGGAGCTGATAATTAGAAATGTTTTGAGAGAGAAGGTTACTGTTAGGGCTTAGAGGGTTTGGTGTATAGGTTATTTTTCCCCCTTTGGATTTTTATTATTTATTTTAATTGTAACTCACTTTTAGGAGGAAAGGCTCAGTTTTTGTCAGTGGTCACATAAATACATTGTCCACCTGAATTCTTGAATTACATTACAAATGTGTTTGTGTGATGTTGGAATACCACTGCGTATACTGGAAACAGTAGAACTTGACTCAATTGTTAATTTAATGGCCATATAGGCGCATATACTTAGCATCTTCATTTTCTCTTCCTCTGTTCTCACTGTCTCCTTCATTTTCCATCTCACACCAATACAACCTGAACTCTTAATCTGTATATGTTGCATGCCAACATGGTTGAATCTCTTGATTGAGGTTTCTAGCCCTCACCACAAATGAGGACATAGAATGTGAGTTATTTGAAGTGTCTCAATTGAGACCCTGTAGGTGGGCTTTTTTGGGGGGACCAGAATTTTTATTTTTATTTTTGATCTATGTGTATCTTCACAGGAGACCATCCATTTCCTGAAGCAGGGAAACAAAAGCATAGCATATTAGTGGTAGAGCAAGGACCTCTGTTGGCCTTTATTTTATACTAGAGGGAAAATTATAATTCTATCATCCTTATTTAGTATGGCTTCTACTTCTCTAGGTAGCTCCTCCCCTTCAGCACCAATTACTGAGTAATGTACATAGTAGATAATTACATAAGGTCAAATTTAGCAATCCTAATTCCTGTGGCTAGGGTGCATTTAAGCACTTAGTAGTTAGCAAGTGATATATGTAGATGACCATTAATTATCTTTGCAAATAGCTGCTCTGATGGGGTTTGTTTGGGTTGTTTGTTTGTGTATCCATTGGTATATCTGCCAACCACTAAGCAATCAGGACAAGCTTTGGCCCCCTTTTAAAACATTTATGTCCAACTGGCTTTGCTGAAAAAATGGTGGTAGATGTATTACTAGATACAGCTAAGTTAATATTCCAGTCTCTTAAGTTTGTATTCCTTCTTGCCTCACCTTGTACATAGGAAGCATTATAAAAATGCTTATTTGAAGGTGCCTGTGTGACTCAGTTGGTTAAGTGCCCAACTCTTGATTTCAGCTCATGATCTCAGGTTCGTGAGCCTGAGCCCCAAGTCAGGCTCTACGCTGGGTGTGGAGCCTGTTTAAGATTCTTTCTCTCTACCTCTGTCCCTGACTCCCTCTCTTTAAAAAATGCTTATTGAATTATTGAGCTCAATCAGAAATCTAATAACTATCAAATCATCAGCAGTACCTCTTCCAAAATGTTTTGGAGCTCTGATATAGTTACAGCCAAAAGTATAGAGAGGGTCTGTTATTTTGGTTTAGATGAGTAACCAAGGCACCTTAGTTCACTTAAAAAGAAATCAGACAGTTCATCTGTGGACTAGAAATCTCCTCAGTCTCTCCTCTCTAGCCCCCCTGTATTAGGTGTTCATGAGGCTCGCCAGGGGAGTTGAGGAGGTTTACTGCAAGCAACTATTCTTTGTTCTCTTGAGGTAAATGATGTGGGGAGGAAGGAGACTTTGGAGGCGGGGGAAAGTATTGAAACCCAAAACAAGACCCATTAGTTTTGGAAGCTTTCATTAATGATAATAATTTGAAATCTTAGGTTAGGCAATGACAAATGCTACAGAGTTATAAAAAGAAGGCTCACCCAAGTGATGTGGCCGAAAGAAGAGTCGGAAGCTGGGATAGTTTTCTTAGATCTCTAGGAGATGACCTGAAGGGTCATTGAGGAACCTTAAGTAGGCACTGAGTACCTACTACGTGAAAAGTTCTGTGGGGGATGCAGAGATAAAGAGAATCCCACCCCCTTGCCACCACCTAGTTTTTAGTTTAATTAAATGAAGAGGAACAAAGAACAATGGAAGGGAAATTATGTTAACTGTTCTAAATGGTATAACGTGCGGAGATGTAATAAGAGTGATCTGTAAATAACTCTGAGTGAGATTATCACAGGGTAGGGAATGCATGTTCCATGCCCCCAGGAAAATTATTCTTAATAGCAACTGGACTTAATTGATAGTAACAATAGACTACACTCCTTTGAGGAAAGAAGGATAATTTATATCTTAAGTAAGGATTGAACAGGTTACTAGAATTTTGCCGCAAAACTGTACAGAATAGTTAAAATTATATACGTTTATTATTGTACATATTTATAGGTTTTCATTAGATTTTAGCCATTCCATGTTCTCTTTATATCAAAATGATATACAGCAGTGATACTAAATGATGTGTGAGAACCCTGTTTTCTTTATTCCTGGGTATGGTAAGGTGCAGTTTGGTGGGGAGAGCTCTTCAGTTATGGCATGACCAAGAACTTAAGGTAGAGCCTTAAAAACCCAACAGTTTAAAGAAAAGCAGGGACTCTGGAGCAGAGCAAAAGCTGTGTATACTGTCTGGAGCTTTCAAAAGACACTCCTGTATCATTGCCATGTGTTGTTAATAGCACCTATCCAAGGAATAGCCCATTGGCAAATTGGGAATGACCAGTTCACATATAGAGGAATCTTCATTGGGAGCATAATAAAATGTTAATCAAAAGATATTGTTGCTTATTTTTAAAACTTGCTTTGAGAAACAAATTTAATGTAAAATTACCCCCTTTGATTCTATTGTTTTATTTTATATTTTATTTTAATTCCAGTATAGCTAACAGTGTTATATTAGTTTCAGTGCACAATATAGTGATTCAAAAATTCCATACATCACCCAGTACCTATCATTAAAAGTGCCCTCCTTAATCCCCATCACCTATGTAATCCATCGTCCCATCCACCTCCCCTCTGGTAATCATCAATTTGTTCTCTATAGTTAAGAGTCTGTTTCTTGGTTTGTCTCTCTTTTTTTCCATTGCTCATGTGTTTTGTTTCTTAAATTCCACATTTGAGTGAAATCATATAGCATTTGTCTCTGACTGATTTATTTCGCTTAACATTATAATTTCTAGCTCCACCCACATTACAAACGTCAAGATTTCATTCTTTTTATGGCTGAATAATATTCTATTGTAGATATACACCACATCTTCTTTATACATTCATCTATTGATGGATACTTGGGCTGCTTCCATAACTTGGCTATTGTAAATAATGCTGCTATAAACATAAGGGGGCTTTCTTTTTTTGAGTATTTTTTTTTACTGAAGTATGCTTAACACACAATGTTGCATTAGTTTCAGGTATATGGAATTGCTTTTTTAATTTTATTTTTGGATTGTTCATTGCCAGTGTATAAAACTATAACTTTTTTTGTATATTGGTCTTTGTCCTGCAATGTTGCTGAACCCATTTGTCAGTTCTCATATTTTGGGGGGTTTCTTGGGAATGAATATATATATATATATA
>NC_048238.1:55005572-55027304 GCF_002007445.2 Ailuropoda melanoleuca | reverse complement strand
ATTTTGGGGGGTTTCTTGTGAATGTATATATATATATATATATATATATATATATATATATATATATATATATGCCATTGCCTAACCTAAGATTTCAATATATATGCCATTTATGAATAGAGATAGCTTTATTTCTTCCTTTCAAATCTAAATATGTTTATTTTTTCTTGCTTAGTTGCTCTGGATAAAAATTCCAGTATAATGTTTGATTAAAATAGAATAAGTGGACATTATTGTCTTGTTTCTGATCTTAGGGGGAATATATTTAGTCTTTCATCATTAAGTGTGACATTAACTATGGTTTTTTTTGTAGATGCTTTTTCAAGTTGAAGAAATTTTCTTCTATACCTAATTTGTTGGGTGTTTTTATCATAAAAGGGGATTAGACTTTGTCAGATACTTTTTTTGCATCTATAGAGACCATCATTTGGTTTTGAACATTCTTCTGTTAATATGGTGTATTACCTTGATTGATTTTGGGAGGTTACACCAACCTTGCATTCCTAGGATAAATTCCACTTGCTTATGGTATATAATTCTTATATGTTGCTGACATCAGTTTGCTAGTACTTTGTTGAGGATTTTTGTGTCTATATTCATAAGAGATATTCAGACCAGTTATTTTTTAAATGTCTCTCAATTTGGGTTTGTCTCATGTTTTTCTAATGATTAGATACAGAAGATATATTTTTGGCAAGAATACCTCAGAAGTGATACTTTGTCCTTCTCAGTGTATCACATCAGAAGATACATAATGCCAATTTGTGTTATTACTAGTGATATTAATTTTGATCGTATAAGTGTTTCTAAAGTGGGCGCCTTGGAATTTTACCCGAGATGAGCCGTACTTGAAGATCAGAACAGCAAAGATACAGCTGCATAAATAGAAGTTAGACAACCTCTCTTTGACCTTTGGGGTGCCAAGGATAGCCGACTACTAAAAATGGTTTTCCAAGTTGCTGATTACTGCTATTTTGTCATATTCAATTGCCTGGGGACAGTCATGATGATCGCACCAAATTTCTGGAGTAGTGAGTATAACTTTGGGCAATGTAGTATAAAGAATGAGAACTCTGGAATCTTGTTATTTGTGTTTAAATTTTAGCTCTGCAATTTGTAATTTTGTGACCATGGATAAATTAATTAGCCTCACTAATATTTAATTTTCTGACTTGTGAAAGGGGGCCATAATAGTATGTACTTTGTACAGATTGTGAGGAATAAATGAAACAATGTTCAGTGATTAGCTTGTAATAAACACTCAAATGTTAGCTATTGATGATATGAAGGAAAATTTATAGCATCTGCCCACATGCCAACAAATATAAGGCCATTTTATCTTGCAAATAAATGTCAAAGATTGCTGTGCCCATCCCTGCCCTAAGTCTTTCAGTTCCTGTCTCTCCCAGGCTTTTATTATATTCTGAAAGTAAGGATGCTTATCTTTTATGAGATACCTTAAGAAGCAGCATCTAGAATTTGAAGAGGTCAAGCATTTTAAGGAAGCCCACAAGGAGGTACATAATGAGGCACAAAGATGATTTATGCCTAATTTTCAATCCCTCTAAATTTTATTAACATATTGTTTGGTTTTTCCTATTCTTCTGTGGTTGCCTCCCACTATTGTCCTTTTGACACCTCCACAAAGGAAAGAATGGAGCAGAAATAATAGGGGAAACAAAATCAAACTTGCTAATTTGGTCATAGAGGGGAAAGAAGAAGGTTGAAAACTAATGAGTTAAATGAGGTTTTTTTTTTACAATTGTGAAATTTCTTTTTTTTTAAAATTATGTTCAGTTAGTTTTCATCATTAACTTTCCCTCTGTCCCCTAGCATCTTAGGATATTGAGAGATAATTGTAGGAGTAACAGAAAACTAGAAAGTGCTAAAGAAATACCTCATGGCAAAGACAAAGTACTTTTTTCCCTTTCAATGAACCCTGACCCAAAATCAATAAAAGTAAAAAAGAAACCTATTTTAGTTATAGCTTTTTTATAGGTTTATTGTGATATAATTGGCATACAACATTGTGTAAGTTTAAGGTGTACAACATGGTGATTTGATACACATATGTATTGCAAAATGATTGCCACAATAAGGTTAATGAACACATCCACCACCTCACATAATTACCATTTTTTTAATAATTTTTATTTTGTTATATTAGTCACCATACAGTACATCCCCAGTTTTTGATGCAGTGTTCCATGATTCATTATTTGCTTATACCACCCAGTGCACCATGCAATATGTGCCCTCCTTAATACCCATCACCAGCCTATCCCACTCCCCCACCCCCCTCCCCTCTGAAGCCCTCAGTTTGTTTTCATGGTGAGAATATTTAAGATCTATCTCCTAGAAACTTTTTTATATAATAATTTTTTATTATGTTATGTTAGTCACCATACAGTATACCCTTAGTTTTGATGTAATGTTACATGATTCATTATTTGCGTATAACACCCAGTGCACCATGCAATATGTGCCCTCTTTAATACCCATCACTGGCCTATCCCAATCCCCACCCCCCTCCCCTCTGAAGCCCTCAGTTTGTTTCCCAGAGTTCACAGTCTCTCATGGTTCTTTCCCTCTTCTGTTTACTCCCCCTTCATTCTTTCCTTCCTTCTACTGATCTTCCTCCTATTTCCTATGTTCCATAAATGAGTGAAACCATATGATAATTGTCTTTCTCTGCTTGACTTATTTCACTTAGCATAATCTCCTCAAGTCCCGTCCATGTTGCTGCAAAGGTTGGGTAATTGTTCTTTCTGATGGCTGAGTAATATTCCATTGTATATATGGACCACATTTCCTAGAAACTTTTAAGTATATACTACAGTATTGTTAATTATAATCACCATGATTTACATTAGATTCCCAGAACTTATTCATCTTATGACACTAAGTTTGTGCCTTTGACCAACAGATCCCCAATTTCCCCACCTCACAGCCCCTGGCAACCACCATTCTACTCCATTTCTATGAATTTGGGTTTTTGGGGTTTTTTAGGTTGTTTGTTTATGTTTTGTTTTAGATTCCACATATAAATGCCTCATAAAATCTATACAAAGACAAACTCACATACTGGATTTTAAAAGTTCAGAATGGGAATCAAGTAAATATCACAAATAATTTAAATGTTCTTCACTTTTATATCATGGTCAGTTAAAAGATAAAAAAGAAGAAAGGGAGAGGAGAAAAAGAAGATAATTAATGTTGGGAAAGAAATGGAGGAGGTATAGGAAGAGAAGGCAGAAAAGGCTCTTTCTTTTAAAAAGCAAACAGTTGTTTTCTACTAGAGCACTGAGATTGAAGATTAATATTTCTACTCTGTAAGATCACTTAGGACTAAAGAAATTAGGACTACTAATATTAAGAAAGTGGAGTAGTAGAAAAGATTAAAGAAATAGGATTGTTTACCTAAAAAAAGGAACACTGGAAAAAAGTGGCATGATTTCTTTCTTTACATATTTTATTTTTTTATTATATTATGTTAGTCACCATACAGTACATCCCTAGTTTTTGATGTAAAGTTCCATGATTCATTACTTGTGTATAACACCCAGTGCACTGTGCAATACATGCCCTCTTTAATACCCACCAGCCTATCCCAGACTTAAAAGACTTAAAAGAAAGGAGAATTAGACTTCTATTACATGGCAGAAGCTATATGGAAAAAAGTTTGTTTCAAAATAGGTGAACATGGAATGGGCTGACTACTTTTAGGAGGCAATAGGAGTACTCTTCACTGGAGATATTTCAGCATCATACGAAGCTTTAGTTTAGGTGACTTTTAAGGTCTTCCTGACCCTGTGGTATATGGGTTATTAAAGTAATCTGGTGTGTTATTTTTCATTAGTCATAAAAGATTGTGTGGAAAGTTTGTTGCCTTGATTTAATTTTCTGGAAGATAGACCATGATGTTTTATGAACTATGTGATGACTAGTGTAGTGTGGGGCTTCTTCAATAGGAACTCACAGTCTAAGACTTAGGCGACAGCATAGATGTTACAGTAATCTATTCTGTGAGTCCATTTTTAATGAATAAAATAAGAAACAAGAATAAAAATAGCAAATTCATGTATTGAAATTCTTTTTAGCTTTCTATTCCCATCACTAGATATTTGTTTCACTGTGAGGTTTTGCTTAAATTAGAAGTTCAAATAAAAACATCTCTGAATCTCTCAAGTTCTTTTATTTCACACCAGTGAACAAAGTACAGTTTTATACTCTCCATCAGCCCTCAGTTTGTTCTCTATTGTTAAGAGTCTCTTATGGTTTGCTTTCCTATTCTAATGGTACAAATAAATAAGGGTGAATAAGAATCAATAATTTAAATGGAGAAATCACATTTCAAATTGGACTTTAAAGTGTATAAAATGAATTGTGTAAGAAATCTGTACAAAGTATATTTTAATATGTTAACATTTACCGATTTTATTACATTATCATTTAAGTTGTTGGGAAGAGTTTAATAGGTCACAGCAGATGCTATACTATCTTAGACCCATTTTCTTGCCAAGTCCTTGACTGCTGGAGGAAAGGAGTTTCTTGTGATATGGATGTTTTGCTGTCATCCCTTTTAAAAAAAGTAAGAAATTGTAGGGTTAAGTATAATTCATTCAGGAAATCTGTGTTTACTGATGAGGTTTTAAAGAAAGTCATATCAAGTGAAGGGGGATGCACTTAAGCAGAAGGATCATCAAGAACCATTAAAATGTTAATCTAGCTTTTAAAAGCAATGCTTTTATCTCTAAGTGTAAAGAGGGTGTTTGCTTATTCATTACCTATTCATTCTAAATAGAATAAATCATTTGGGAATTAAGAAAGCAGGAACTCATCTTTTCCAATCTCTAAAGAAAATGGTTGAATAAATTAGCTACAAAAGCCAATATTTTCGTTTCTTTTTATATTGACTGGGCTTGAATTTCTTAAAAAAGAAACCTTACCTTAGATTTGTAAGATTCAAAGATATGTTCACTTATTTTAATACATAGATAATTTTGCTCTAAATAAAAATAGCATAAATGCTCATTATTTTTGGTGAGAAACAATCAACAAAATGAAAAGGCAACCTATGGAATGAGAGAAAATATTTGCAAATCATATATCTGATAAGGGATTAATATCCAAAATAGATAAGGAACTCACACAGCTCAATAGCAAACAAAACAAAACAAAAAACAAAAAAACCCAATTAAAAAAATGGACAGAGGAACTGAACAGACATTTTTCTAAAGAATATATACAAATGGTCAACAGGTATGTGAAAAAATGCTCAACATAACTAATCATCGGAGAAATGCGAATCAAAACCATGATAAGTTATTACTTCACACTTGTTAGGATGGTTATCATCAAAAAGACAAGAGATAACAAGTGTTGTCAAGGATGTGGAGAAAAGGTACCCATGTGCACTGTTGGTGGGAAAGTAAATTAGTTTCAGCCACTCTAGAAAACAGTATGGAAGTTCTTCAAAAAATTAAAACTAGGACTACCCTATGATTCAGCAATCCCACTTCTTTATATATATCCAAAAAAAATGAAATCAGGGTTTTGAAGAGATATCTGCATTCCCACGTTCATTGTAGCATTATTCACAATAGGCAAGATATGAAAACAATCTAAGTGTTAGCAGAAGAATGGATAAAGATGTGAGGGGTGTGTGTGTGTGTGTGTGTGTGTGTGTGTGTGTGTGTTATTCAGCCATAAGAAAGAAGGAAATCCTGCCATTTGGGACAACATGGGTAGAATTTGAAGACATTGTGCTAAGTGAAATAAGTCAGACAAAAACAAATGTTGTATGATATCACTTACATATGGAATTTTAAAAAGCCAAACTCATGGAAACAGAGTAGAATGGTGCTTGCTAGGGTCTGGGGGGTGAGGGAAATGCAGAGGTGCTGGTGAAAAGGTAATGTCAATTATCTCTCAATAAATCTGAAGAAAAAATTTAAATAAATAAATAAATAAATGTAAAAAGGAAGCCAGAGGCCATTGTGAGCTGGGGTAGTTGAAGAAATTTTTTTTTTAAAAAGGTAGAACTAGAACAGGATAGTGAAAGCATGGTACTGGCACAAAAACAGACACATAGACCAATGGAACAGAGTAGAGAACCCAGATATGGACACTCGGCTCTTTGGGCAGCTAATCTTTGACAAAGCAGGAAAACACATCCAGTGGAAAAAAGACAGTCTCTTCAATAAATGGTGCTGGGAAAATTGGACAGCTACATGCAAAAGAATGAAACCTGACCACTCTCTCACACCATACACAAAGATAAACTCCAAATGGATGAAAGACCTCTATGTGAGACAGGAATCCATCAAAATCCTAGAGGAGAGCATAGGCAGCAACCTCTACGACACTGGCCACAGCAACTTTTTTCATGACACATCTCCAAAGGCAAGAGAAAAAAAAGAAAAAATGAACTTGTGGGACTTAATCAAGATCAAAAGCTTCTGCACAGCCAAGGAAACTCTCAAAAAAACTAAGATGCAGCCCACGGAATGGGAGAATATATTTGCAAATGACACTACAGATAAAAGACTGGTATCCAAGATCTACAAAGAACCAAATAAAAAAAATGGCAGAAGATATGAACAGACACTTTTCCAATGAAGACATACAAATGGCTAACAGACACATGAAAAAATGTTCACAATCATTAGCCATCAGGGAAATTCAAATTAAAATCACATTGAGATACCCCCTTATGCCAGTTAGAATGGCAAAAATTGACAAGGCAGGAAGCAACAAATGTTGGAGAGGATGTGGAGAAAGGGGATCCCTCTTACACTGTTGGTAGGAATGCAAGTTGGTACAGCCACTCTGGAAAACAGTGTCAAGTTGGTACAGCCACTCTGGAAAACAGTGTGGAGGTCCCTTGAAAAGTTAAAAATTGAGCTACCCTATGATCCAGCAATGCACTACTGGGTATTTACCCCAAAGATACAGACGTAGTGAAGGGCCATATGCACCCCCATGTTCATAGCAGCATTGTCCACAATAGCTAAATTGTGGAAGGAGCCGAGTTGCCCCTCAACAGATGACTGGATTAAGAAGATGTGGTCCATATATACAATGGAATATTACTCAGCCATCAGAAAGAACGATTATCCAACCTTTGCAGCAACATGGACGGTACTTGAGGAGATTATGCTAAGTGAAATAAGTCAAGCAGAGAAAGACAATTATTGTATGGTTTCACTCATTTATGGAACATAAGAAATAAGAGGAAGATTGGTAGGAGAAGGAAGAGAAGAATGAAGGGGGGTAAACAGAAGGGGGAATGAACCATGAGAGACTGTGGACTCTGGGAAACAAACTGAGGGCTTCAGAAGGGAGGGGGGTGGGGGATTGGGATAGGCTGGTGATGGGTATTAAGGAGGGCACATATTGCATGGTGCACTGGGTGGTATAAGCAAATAATGAATCATGGAACACTACATCAAAAACTAAGGATATACTGTATGGTGACTAACAAACATAATAAAAAATTATTTAAAAAAAAAGAACAGGATAGTGAAAGAAACTAGAATTTGAGAGAAATAATGTAATTTCCTATTTGATTAATGAACGGTGGTGTTAAGGTGCAGAGACAGAAATGGTAATATTGTTGATGTGGGAGCCAGTAATGCAATAGTTCGTTTAAGGGCAAGAATTTATATTAGGGAATGATGGCAGAGGATGTTGAAATACATTAGTTTCAGATCATGAAGTGCCTTAATCCCAGGCTAGGGAGCCACTATGAGCAGTGGGGTACCTACCCCACTGACGGTATTTGAGTAGGGAGATAAGGGCATGTGCAAAGTGGTTGTTTTTCAAGGGAGTATTTTTGCTAAGTAGTGTAGAAAATGTTTTGGAGGCAGAGAGAGCAGCTAGAAAGCTCTTGCTGTAACTCAACTGTGAGAGAATGAGAGCCTAGCATAGGGTACTATTAGCATTGCAAAAAGTTACAGTAGTGATTAGATTTGGTGACTACGATAGATTTAGGGCACAGGAATGGCTCCTGGTTGCTCAGATTTGAAACCCTGAAACGATCGTGACTTTGACAGAAATAAGACAATGTTTTTAATTCCAGACATTTTCCAGCAATCCTGAAATGATTTATTTCTGTTAGCTTTGATACATAAAATAAAAAATAATTCAGTTTCATGATGCAGCTGAAAATTACTCTTAAAAATGTAAAATACAAGTCACTATTTTAATTATATACCTACATAACTTCTAAAATAAACTCTGCATCTGAGTTGTAAAGAATGTGCATTAAGGTTGAATCAAACAAGTATGCATTTTTATAGAAATATTAATTAAATTTAGTCTTCTTGATTAGTGATTTAAATCGACATATTTTATTCCACTAATGCAAGGATTTTGTGCCCTCTGTGGGGGTCTCTGGAAGGGCAAGGCAGCTTATTGACAGCAGGGACTGGAACATTGCCAAGCCAGTCCAGAGCTCAGCCCACTTTGTCTAGAAATTAAAGCCAATAGAAGGTTCCCACAGGTTCCATGACAACACAAAAATGTACGGGATGTCATTTATGAACCAACACAGAGTTAAAAAGCAAGAAGTCAATTATATTCAATCTCACATTGTTCTGTAATTGTTTCATGTCAATTATATATTCAGTCATGTATTGTTGGCTAATTGGTTTGTGTCAATTACATATTCTTCCTTCTATTACTGTCAAATTGTTTGTTTCACATGCATCAGACACAATATTTCTAGGTAAACTGGATGCTCCCCAGGGACAGGAAGTATGCTTCCCTTTTGTTCCCTCCAATGAATAGCATGATACGTGGCACATGGCTAAGAGTTGAGGTAGAATAAGGCACATTAGAATATTTGTCTGGATCCATAGTACTGTTGTGCATTTCTGTAACACTTTAGATTTCACAATAGTACTGTAAATGCTGACTTTATACCGGCAAGATGATTTTATATTCCTGTTACAGTTAGTCCCAGATATACTGGGATGTTTGTATACAATCATGCAGACACAAACTAGAAAGTAGAAATATATACTTATCTGGAAAATGAGAGGATCTGACTGATTAATGATCTGTTCTTGGCTTTTCCATTCAGGCCTGCTAGTTAAATTCACCAGCTCAGAATTTCCCTATCTGCAAAATAAGATGAGATTTTCTACCGTGGCTACTGGTTGTGACGATTAAATACATAATAGGTAAATATCCTGGCAGTACCAGTTCCTGGGAGTGAAAGCAGGTAACCCATTGTCCATTTTGTTATGTGCTACAGGGATGACAATAAATCCCCTTTTTGACAAATCTATTCAGAAATTCTGGTTCTGAGTAGAAATATCTATGACCAATACTAAGGTACTATTAAGCTCTAAACTGCTGTGATTATAAAGCTCACGATCCCTCTTCATGTATATTGCCATTTATGGTAAACAAAATGTTTTCATAGCTCTTATCTCATTTGACAACAGAAATAAATATGTTAAAAAGCCTTAATTTCTTTATTAAGTCCTTAATATATGCTAATCCATGTGATCAATAAAAACATTGAGTACTGGTGATGTTGGCGATGTATCAGTGAAAATACAGATGATACAGATAAAAATTCCTGCTGTCATGGAACAGACATTCAGGTGGATTGAACTCTGAGTGAAGAAATCTGGCTACTAGTTCTGATGTAGTTATTAACTCACTAGTTGTAGAGAAATATGTCTGTGTTTATATTCATCTATGCATGTGCTCTTATCTAAATGCTTTCACAAGACTTTTATTGTTTCAAATAGATTATTGTCTCCAATAGAATACTGGTTTAATTCCACCCAAGCTTTACAAAATTTGTCTTGAGGATGCGTAGAGTTGCTGTGGTCTCTGGTGGCATCTGTGGGCAGCACTTGGTAAAGTGCCATGTCTCAAGGAGGGACCTAAGGACAGTTATTCAGTGCGTTTTTTTCCAGCATGTTATTTTATACATCTGCCTTTCATTTTGCTTTCTGTTTTGTTTCAATTTTGAATTTAATGAAAAGTAATGTAGAGGCTCTGTATTGTTTGCTTTCTTTTTGTTTAATTAAGGCTGTGCCATCTAATTAGTACAGCTCTTTAAAGATTCTCAATTGAATAAAATTATTTTCTAAGTGTTTTCTCACCTCTCTTCTTTATTTTCACATCCTCCCTAGGAATTTTGGTCCTGTTATTATGATTGCTATTTGACAGCAGGAGGAACTAAGGTATAAAGAAAGTAAATACTCTCTAGGATTAAAAAAGCAGCAAGTGTTACTCATAGATTTGTGCTTTGTTCACTATAGCAGTTTTCCCCAACTCAGCCAGCCAGTAATCTATCACACCAAGAGAGAAGGCGGCAGTTGTACTGAACTTGAAGCCAAAAGACTTGGCCTCTGGACCTAGTTCTGCCTCTTTTATGACCTTGGACAAGCAGTTAAGCATTCTGGATGTCAATAAAATGGGATAAGTGATAAGCTTTTCTAAAACTCTCTTTTTGGAAACCTTTCTCTAATCATTTTTGGGGGGTTTTTTGGGGGTTTTTTTTGTTTGTTTTTTTTTGTTTTGTTTTGTTTGGTTTATTTGCTTGGTTTTTTTTTTCTCTCAGCTTTTCTTTATTCTGTTTCTTATCCAGCTGAGACTAGCTCTATCTCTTGTAGCCTTGACTGTGATCTTTTTTTTTTTTAATTTAGAGAGATAGAGTGAGAACAGGGAGCGAGGGGCAAAGGGAGAAGGAGAAAGAGAATCTTAAGCAGGCTCCATGCCCAGTGTGGAGCCAGACACAGGGCTCAATCTCAGGACCCTGATATCATGACGTGAGCTGAAATCAAGTCAGACACTTAACCGACTGAGCCACCTAGGCACCCCTGACTTTGATCTTCTTTAGTCTGCCCCTCCTCTTCTTGGTATCATCTTGTCCTATGTAATATTTAGCTGATCCATTTCTTGCATCATCCTTGAATGAACAGAAAGTGAACCCAATTTGTCATCTTTACAAAGGATACAATATCTTAATTCATTGCTTATCAAAAGAATATGAAATGTTAAACACAATGAAGGTTAAAGATCCTAAATAACTTGGTAAAGATCTATTTTACTTAAAGGAGCTAATTTAAGTCTATTTAAATACATTTTTAAAAAGAGGCTATCGAGCTAAGGAAACTATATATTAAATTGGTGTGGGGGATGCATATATGTATAATTTTAATTAAGTTTGGGTGTTATTTGGATCTGAAGTGTAAAGTGTATGTATCAAAGGAGTTATTGTTAGTGATTAATAGTGAGTAGAATAGCTTTTGAAATGTGTTTGATATTGTTTACTGAGGCTGAATGCTAGAAATACTGATAGTATGAAACTCTACCTCCTAATTACTCCCAGGTCCAATTCTGCCTTCTATCTAATCTTCACTAAATCATAGCATATTTTTCAGAACATTATAATTTAGATATCTGGTTGAAAGGAGAGGCATTAGTCAAACAACATAAATGTTCTCTTTGAAGCTAGATTTTTCCTTCTCTTATGTTCATATGAGAATATATCACCCAACCCCCCTTATTTTAAGATTTTTCTTGATGCCAGTGAAAGGCAAGGGCAAGGAGCACAGAGGTTTTCTTCCTTCCTGGGACCTTGTGGGAAATAAAGGAATCTTGTTACCGTCCTGTGGGGATCCAAGAAAGTGGGAAGGTGGCTATACGATGCTGCTAGTCTCTCCCAGTCTGGAGGAGGGTGGGTTGAAAGAATCTAACTAGCCTACAGGCTCAGAGAGATGGCTAAGTAACACTCCCTTGCTTAGAGTAATGGATGACTTTTCCTGAGGGCATGTGAACTCAGTCTTTCCCCTCACTGCTAGTCTCCTCAATTTATGCTCTGTGACAACTGCTACTAGCTAAGGAATGAGCTATAAGTGAATACCTGTAGCTACTGGAGGGTTTGAATTTGTAAGATTATGCTAAATATGTGAATTGTAGTTTTAACATCAGACACAAGGGAATGCTATCAACAATGGGACCTTGAAATGGAGACAGCTTCTACTTCAAGTAGGATGCTTTCTTACACACTTTCTAGGGAAGGAGCCAGTCCCGTGGCACATAGCCTACAGGTAGTATATGGAAGGAAAGGGAAAATGAAAGGGGAAGTCATACTGAGAGATGACATTGGAAGGTAAAAAATGTAAGCCTTATCTTGGAAGATCTTCAATACCAGGCTGAGGAATCTAAAATTTATTGTTTATATACACAGTTAGAGCAAGTCTTGTGATCTGGATTATAAAAGGGTAGAGGAGTGTAGCCTTGAGATTTAAACAAACCTGGCTTTGAATTCCACTTACTATGGGATTTTCTCTATGTTGATGCTTCTTTCATGTGCTTCACTTTTCTCTTTTGTAGAATATGGGTAATAATAATAGTTATTAATATTAAATGCTGCAAATATTAATTGAGATACTGTACATAAGGTTTAGTGCCTCTCATGTTGTAGCTACTCAATAAATAGTAGCTATTATGAGTAATCTTTGGGCCTCACATTATAGCCCTCTGATTCCAGTTTGGTGAATAAGCTTTGGAAGAAGCAAATGAGGTTGGTCTCTGTTTAGCCATTTTATTATTTATTTATTTATTTATTTATTTATTTATTTATTTATTTTTATTTTATTTTTTTAAGTTCCATGATTCATTACTTGCGTATAACACCCAGTGCACCATGCAATACGTGCCCTCCTTACTACCCATCACCAGCCTATCCCATTCCCCCACCCCCTCCCCTCTGAAGCCCTCAGTTTGTTTCCCAGAGTCCATAGTCTCTCATGGTTCATTCCCCCTTCTGTTTACCCCCCCTTCCTTCTTCCCTTCTTCTCCTACTGACCTTCCTAGTTCTTATGTTCCATAAATGAGTGAAACCATATGATAATTGTCTTTCTCTGCTTGGCTTATCTGTTTAGCCATTTTTTCACTTCCAATTTGTAGAGCAGTTGATAACATGGAAAACTGAAACCTAGAGGAGAAATGGATTGCCTAAGGTGACATAATAATGTCAGAGCTAGGACTAGAACCCAGATGTCCTAATGCTAAATTCAATACCTTTTTCATTGCACCATAGTCCCCAAAACTGGAGCTTAGGTAACTTTTACTTGGATTTGTTTCTGCCAAGGCTATGGTAGACCATATTGGGTAGCTTTTAAAGTTACGGCTGTATGAATGGCACAAGATTAAGCAAGAACAGTAATTTGCATACTAATGTATATTATTTATGGTAAACCCACTAGAAAAACCCCACACCTACATCTCTCCCCATTTTGTCCTTAAAATACAGTGTTTATTAAAAATTAATATAATCAAAAGACCTCTCATCATTGAGACAAGCTTTCATAATGGTAATTTTCTAAAAAAAAAAATCCTAATTTCAAAGGAATGCAGTTTTCAAGTTGTACAAAGATGATTCATTTTATATATTGCAATCACTATCTTACTCTGTCTAGAGAAGAAAATACATGGAAATTTTCTTTGTTTCAAAAGTACCAAAGCAATGTTGATATATTTTCTTTCTTCTTCTTCATAAAGCCTATTTTCAATGAATTATTTTGTAATCCTATTTATTTTTTAAGTTTTTACTTAAATTCCAGTTAGTCAACATACAGTATAATATTTGTTTCAGATATACAATATAGTGATTCAACCTTTACATACGAAACCTGGTGCTCATCACAACAAGTGACCTCCTTAATCCCCACCACTATTTCATCCATCCCCACCCACATTTCCTCTGGTAACCAACAGTTTGTTCTCTATACATGAGTCTGTTGCTTAGTTTGACTCTCTTTCTTTCATTTTTCCCCTTTATTCATTTGTTTGGTTTCCAAAATTCTACACATGAGTGAAATCATATGGTATTTGTCTTTCTCTGACATATTTCATTTAGCATAATAATCTCCAGCTCCATCCACATCATTGAAAATGGCAAGATTTCATTCTTTTTGTGGTGGAATAATATTCCAGTGAATATATAAATAACATCCTCCTTATCTTTTCATCAGTCAATAAAAACTTGTGCTGTTTCCATAATTTGGCTATTGTAGGTAAGGCTGGTATAAACACTGAGGTACATGTAGCCCTTTGAAAAGTATTTTTGGGTAAATAAATACCTAGTAATGTAATTGCTGGATCATAGGGTAGCTCTATTTTCAACTTTTTGAGAAACCTCCATACTGTTTCCCAGAGTGGCTGCACCAGTTAGCATTCCCACCAACAGTGGAAGATGGTTCCCCTTTCTCCACATCCTTACCAACATATGCTGTTCCTTGTGTTGTTGATTTTAGCCATTCTGACAGGTGTGACGTGATAGCTCATTGTAGTTTTGATTTGTATTTCCCTGATGATGAGTGATGTTGAACAGCTTTTCATGTGTCAGTAAGCCATCTGGATGTCTTTGGAAAAATGCCTATTCATGTCTTCTACACATATTTAATTGGATTATTTGGTTTTTGGGTGTTGCGTTTCATAAAGTTCATTATAGATTTTGGATACTAACACTTTATCAGAAATGTCCTTTACAACGATCTTCTCCCATTCCATAGTTTGCCTTTTTGTTTTCTTGACTGTTCCCTTCACTGTGCAGAAACTTCTTATTTTGATGAAGTCCCAATAGTTTATTTTTTTGCTTTTGCTTCCCTTGCTTCGGGAGACCTGTCTATAAGGAAGTTGCAATGGCTGATGTCAAAGAAGTTGTGGCCTGTGTTCTTTTCTAGGATTTCAGTGGTTTCCTGTCTCACATTTAGGTCTTTAATCCATTTTGAAATTATTTTTGTGTGTGGTGTAAGAAAGTTGTTCAATATCATTCTTTTGCATGTTGCTGTCCAGTTTTCCCCCACACCATTTGTTGAAGAGACTGTCTTTTTTCTGTTGGATATTCCTTTCTGTTTTGTGGAAGATTAATTAACCATAAATTTGTGGATCCATTTCTGGGTTCTCTAATCTGTTCCATTGATCTATGTGTCTGTTTTTGTGTCAATACCATACTGTTTTGATCACTACAGCTTTGTGATATAACATGAAATCCAGAATTGTGATGCTTGCAGCTTTGCTTTGCTTTTCAAGGTTGCTTTGGTTATTCAGGGTCTTTTGTGGTTCCATACAAATTTTAGGATTATTTGTTCTAGCTCTATGAAAAGGGCTGTTGGTATTTTGATAGGGATTGCATTAAGTGTGCAGATTGCTTTGGGTAGTATGGACATTTTAACGACATTTGTTCTTCCAAGATATGAGGGTGGAATGCCTTTCCATTTCTTAGTGTCCTCTTAAATTTCTTTCATTAGTGTTTTATAGTTTTCAGAGTACAGGTCTTTTACCTCTTTGGTTAGGTTTATTCCTAGGTATCTTATTATGGTCTTGGGTTCAGTTATAAGTGGGATTGATTCCTTAATTTCTCTGCTGCTTCATTATTGGTATGTAGAAATGCACCAGGTTTCTGTATGTTGATTTTGTATCCTTCAAGTTGACTTATTTGTCTATCAGTTCTAGCTGTTTTTTGGTGGAATCTTTCAGGTTTTCTATGTAGAGTATCATGTCATTTGCAAATAGTGAAAGTATTACTGCCTCCTTGCCTATTTGGTTGTTTTTTATTTCTTTTTGTTGTCTGATTGCTGTGACTAGGACTTTCAGTACTCTGTTAAATAAAAGTGGTGAGAGCGGACATTGCTGTCTTGTTCCTGACTGTAGAGGAAAAGGTCTCAATTTTTCTTCATTGAGGATGATATTAGCTGTGGGTTTTTCATAAATGGCCTTTATTACATTGAGTGTTCCCTCTAACCCTACTTCGTTGAGGGTTTTTTTTTTATCATGAATGGATGTACTTTGCTAAATGCTTTTCTGCATCAATTGGAATGATCATATCCTTTCTTTTATTAATGTGATGTATCACATTGATTGATTTGTGAATATTGGACCATCCTTGCATCCCAGGAATGAATCTCACTTGATTATGCTGAATGATTTTTTTAAATGTATTGCTGGCTTCAGTTTGCTGGTATTTTATTGAGAATTTTTGCATTCATGTGCATCAGAGATATTGGACTATGGTTCCATTTTTTACTGGACTCTATCTGGCTCTGGTATCATGGTAATGCTGGCCTCATAAAATGAATGTGGAAGTTTTCTTTCCATTTCTATTTTTTGGAATAATTTTACAAGAATGGTATTAATTCTTCTTTAAGTTTTTGGTGGAATTCACCTGTGAAGCTAGATGGTCCTGGACTTTTCTTTGCTGGGAGTTTTTTTTTGATTACTGATTCAATTTCTTTGCTGATCATTGGTCTGTTCAAATTTTCTCTTTATTCCTATTTTAGTTTTGGTAATTTACATGTTTCTAGGAATTTATTTCTTCCAGGTTGTCCAATTTGTTGAAATATATTTTTCAATAGTATTCTCTTATATTGCTTATATTTCTGCGGTGTTGGTTATGATATCTCCTCTCTCATTTGTGATTTTATTTATTTGGGTCCTGTCTCCTTTCTTTCTGATAAGTCTGGCTAGGGGATTATTAATTTTATTAATGTTTTCAAAGAATCATCTCCTGGATTCATTGATTTGTTCTATTTTTGTTTTTTTAGTTTCTATATCATTTATTTCTGCTCTAATCTTTATTATTTCCTTCCTTCTGCTGGCTTTAGCCTTTGTTGTTCTTTCACTAGTTCCTTTAGGTGTTTAGTTAGGTTGTTTATTTGAGATTTTTCTTGCTTCGTAGGTAGGCCTTATTGCTATATACTTCCCTCTTAGCACTGCTATTGCTGTGTCCCAAATGTTTTAGACCATTGTATTTTCATCTTCATTTGTTTCCATGTATTTTAAAATTTCTTCTTTGATTTCCCAGTTGACCCATTCATTGTTTAGTAACATGTTATTTAACCTTTATATGTTTGTGGTTTTCCAGATTTTTTTCTTGTGGTTGACTTCTAGTTTCATTGCATTGTGGTCAGAGGAGTGCATGGTATGATCTCAGTCTTTTTGTACTTGTTGAGGCCTGATTTGTGACCCCATATGTGATCTATTCTAGAGAATATTCTCTTTGAACTTGAAAAGAATGTGTATGCTGCTGTTTTAGGATGAAATGTTTTGAATATGTTGGTTAAGTCCATCTGTTCCAGTGTGTCATTCAAAGCCATTGTTTTCTTGTTGATTTTTCTGTTTAGATGATCTGTCCATTGATCTAACTGGGGTGTTAAAGTCCCCTACTATTATTGTATTATTATCAATTAGTTCCTTTCTATTTGTTATTAATTGTTTTATATATTTTGGTACTCCCATGAAGGATGCATACTTATTTGCAATTGTTAGATCTTCTTGCTGGATTGTCCCCTTTATTATTATATAGTGTCCTTCTTTATATCTTTTTACAGTCTCTGTTTTAAAGTCCATTTTGTCCAATATAAGTATTCCTACCCTGGTTTTCTTTTGACATCTATTTGCATGGTAAATATTTCTCCATCTCCTTACTTTCAATCGAGAGGTGTCTTTGGGACTAAAACGAGTCTCTTGCAAGCAGTATATAGATGAGTCTTGTTTTTTATTCATTCTGACCCTTATGTCTTTTGATTGGAACATTGACTCCATTTATATTTAAAATGATTGATGAGGAGACAGAAAAGATGGCAGAAGAGGAGGGGACCCTATTCCAACCAGTCCACTAAATTTAACTATATACCTACCAAACCATTCTAAACACCGATGAAATCAGCCTGGGATGTAAGAAAATATATCTGGATCTTTACAAATAGAATATTTCCAATGGTCTTGAGGTGGGAAGTGGGGAGCTGTGATTCTGTGAGCAGATATCAGAAGATAAACGGATGGGGGAGGGAGCCTCCATAGGCTGGCTGCGGGAAGGTGATATAACACCGGAGCACAAAACAGTCCCACACTGGGGACCAGTCACAGACTCGCAGACCAGTAGTGGTGGGGAAAGACTTTAGTACAGCCCACAGACAGGATCCAGGAGCTGCGGGTGTCTGCATGCTTGCAGTTTTAGAAGCACAAAGGGCAGAGATATGCCCAGCCCTGGGTTCCACCTCTGGGAATGTTGCTGTGGGGTGTACAACTAGGGAGGGTGTGGTTTTTAGCAGCGCAGACAGAAATGGAGACAGTGTGGCCTGGAGAGCTTAATGAAGAGCAGACTGCGATTTCTCTGTTCTGAGACAGAGGTTTGGATGCTTCCAAGACTCTGCTCTGAGTCTTGGAAGAGGCATGGAAAGCCACCAGGGAAAGCCGCAGAGAACAAAAGCCCCCCCCCAAAAACTGGTTTTCACTGAGCCCCCCCCCGACAGGGGGAAGGGCAAGTCTGCCCAAGCAGGGTTGCCTGAGTAACAGAGTAGCAGGCCTCTCCCCCGGAAGACACTGGAAGAACAAGAGGAAAACAACACTAAGGTCCCTATAAAACAGATGCATCTTGCTTGGGTTGTGGTTAATACTTTGGACTCTATACATTACCTCAACCACCCCCCAACAGAATAACTAAGAAGAGGATCCCCCCAAAAAGAAAAGAATCAGAGACTGTGGCCTCTGCCAGAGACCTAATGGTTATGGAAATAAGCAAGATGTCAGAAATAGACTTCAGAGTAACAATTATGAAGTCGGTATCTAGGCTTGAAAAAATATTAGTGACAATATAGAATCTCTGAGGGAAGAAATGAGATCTAATCAGGCCAAAGTTAAAAATGCTATGAATGAAATGCAGTCTAAACTGAATACTCTGACTGCCAGGGTAAACAAGGAAGAAGAACAAATTAGTGAGCTAGAAGATAAGGTGATAGAAACGAAGGAAACCTAGAAGGCCTGAGAAAAACAGCTTAAAGACCAAGATCAGACTGAGAGAGATTAATGATGCCATGAAATGTTCCAATGTCAGAATTGTTAGGATCCCTGAGGGAGTGGAGAGAGAGAGAGGTCTAGAAGATATGTTTGAGCAAATCATAGCTGAGAACTTCCCTAATCTGGGGAATGAAACAAGCATTCATGTTCAAGAGGCAGAGAGGATCCTTCCCAAGATCAATGAGAACAGACTGACGCACAAATAATAGTACAATTCACAAATCTTAGATCCAAGGAAACAATCCTGAAAGCGGTGAGGGGAAAGAGATTTCCTACGTACAGAGGGAGGAACATCAGAATAATGTCAGACCTATCCACAGAGACTTGGGAAACCAGAAAGGGCTGACAAGACATATTCAGGATACTAAATGAGAAGAACATGCAGCCATAGATACTTTATCCAGCAAGGCTGTCATTCAGAGGGGATGGAGAGACAAGAAACTTTCAAGACCGGCAGAAACCACCAAGTGGGCCCTGCAAGAAATATTAAAGGGGGGGTTCTATAAAAGAAGAAAGACCCCAAGAGTAATATAGACTAGACATTTACAGAGACAATCTATAGAAACAAGGACTTCACAGGCAATATGATGGCAATAAAATCATATCTTTCAATAATCACTCTCAATGTGAATGGCCTAAATGTTCCCATGAAATGGCACAGGGTTGCAGGTTGGATAAAAAGACATGGCCACTCGATGTACTGTCTACAAGAGACTCATTTTGAACCTAAAGATACCTCCAGACTGGAAGTGAGGGCATGGAGAACCATTTTTCGTCCCAACGGACCTCAAAAGAAACCTGGGGTAGCAATTCTCATATCAGACAAATTAGATTTTAAGCTAAAGAACTGTAGTAAGAGATAGAGAAGGACACTATATCATTCTTAAAGGGTCTATTGAACAAGAAGATCAAACAATTGTAAATATCTATGCCCCCAATATGGGAGCAGCCAACTACATAATTTAACTGTTAACCAAAATAAAGAAACATATTCATAATAATGTGTTAATAGTAAGACAGCTCAACACTTCACTCTCAACAATAGACAGATCATCTAAGCAGAAGATCAACAAAGAAACAAGAACTTTGAATGACACACTGGACCAGATGGACTTCTGGTCCATATATATATATTCTACCCTAAAACAACAGAATACTGATTCTTCTCCAACGCACATGGAACTTTATCCAGAATAGACCACATACTGGATCACAGACCAGGTCTCAACTGAAACCAAAAGATTGAGATTATTCCCTGCATATTCTCAGACCACAATGCTTTGAAACTGGAACTCAATCACAAGAAAAAATTTGGAAGGAATTCAAACACCTGGAAGCTAAAGACCATCCTGCTTAAGAATGTTTGGGTCTGGGAAACAAACTGAGGGCTTCAGAGGGAAGGGGGGGTGAGGGAATGGGATAGGCTGGTGATGGGTATTAGGGAGGGCATGTATTGCATGGTGCACTGGGTGTTATACACAAGTAATGAATCATGGAACTTTACATCAAAAACTAGGGATGTACTGTATGGTGACTAATATAATAAAAAATATTATTTAAAAAAAAGAATGTTTGGGTTAACCAGGAAATTAAAGAAGAACTTAAACAATTCATGGAAACCAATGAGAATGAAAACACATTAGTCCAAAACCTATGGAATACTGTAAGGGCGGTCCTAAGGGGGAAACACATAGCCATCCAAGCCTCACTCAAACAAATAGAAAAATCCTGAATACAAAAGCTAGCTTGACACCTTAAAGAACTGGAGAAAGACAACAAATAAAGCCTAAACCAAGCAGGAGAAGAGAAATAATAAAGATTAGAGCAGAGATCAATGAATTAGAAACCAGAAATGCAGTAGAGCAGATCAATGAGACTAGAAGCTGGTTCTTTGAAAGAATTAATAAAATCAATAAACCACTGGACAGACTTACCCAAAAGAAAAGAGAAAGGACCTAAATTAATAAGAATATGAATGAAAGGAGAGAGATCATGACTAACACCAAGGAAATAGGAACAATTATTAGAAATTATTATCAGCAACTCTATGCCAATAAATTAAGCAAACTGGAAGAAATGGATGCCTTCCTGGAAGCCTAAAAACTACCAAGTCTGTAACAGGAAGAAATTGACAATCTGAATAGACTAATAACCAGTAACAAAATAGAAGCAGTGATCAAAACCTCCCAAAAAACAAGACTCCAAGGCCTGATGGATTCCAAGGGGTATTCCACCAAACATTTAAAGAAGAAATAATACCTATTCTCCTGAAGCTGTTTCAAAAAATAGAAACAGAAGGAAAACTTCCAAACTCGTTCTATGAGGCCAGCATTACCTTGATCCCAAAACCAGGCAAAGACCCCATCGAAAAGGAGAATTACAGGAGGAGGAGTTAAGATGGTGGAGGAGTAGGGGACCCCTTTTTCAGCTGGTCCCCTGAGTTGAGCTGGATAGGTACCAGACCAGCAGGAACATCCACAGAATCAGCCTGAGACGCAGGAAGATACATCCGGATCTATACAAATGTACATCTCCAGCGCTAAGTATCGAGGTATGAAGCGGGGAGCCGTGAAACTGCACACAGATATCGGAAGATAAACAGAAGGGGGAGGGAGCCACCGTGTCCGGGCCCTGGGAAGCAGTAGCCACCTGCACAGGGGAGTGGGAGGACTGAGGAACCGCACCCTGGAGACAGCAGAGTGAGACTGTGAGCCGGGACACCGCGCCACCAAGCATCTCACGGAGCTCCGGAACTCTGGTATGCTCACTGGATCCAGACTGAGACCGGGAGCTCCAGGAGCACACACGGCGTGGCTGGCAGCTGGCGGCTGGCGGCTGGCAGGCCACCTGCACGGGGGAGCGGGCGGACTCGCGGACGGCACCCGCGAGACAGCAGAC
>NC_048238.1:54990106-55005472 GCF_002007445.2 Ailuropoda melanoleuca | reverse complement strand
CACCATTTATTGAAGAGACTGTCTTTTTTCCACTGGATGTGTTTTCCTGCTTTGTCAAAGATTAGTTGCTGCACTGTGGTCTTTATTATGTATTTCCTTCTACTAACTTCAGGCTTAGTTTTCTTTCTTTTTCTAGTTCCTTAAATTATATATGTGGGTTAATAATTTGAGTTCTTTCTTTTTAAATATTGATGCATAGAGCTATAAATTTCCCTTTGAACAATGCTTTTGGTGCATCCCATAACTTTTAGTATGTTATGTTTTGTTTTTATCTCAAAGTATTTTCAAATTTCCCTTGTGATTTCTTCTTTGACCCACTGATTGTTTAAGAGTGTATTGTTTAACTATAAAGGCAAGATGGCGAAAGAATGGGAGACCTTGTTTCATCTGGTCTCTTGAATTTAGCTAGATGCCTATCAAATCATCCTGAACACCTATATTAAACCTGAGACATAAGAAAAGAATTGCTGAAATTCTACAAATAGAAAAGTGACCACTCTTTGCAAGGTAGGAGGTGTGGAGAAGTGAATCGGAAGGGATATATTGGAAGATAAGTGGTGGGTGGAGGGAGCCTCTTTAAGCTGGTTACCAGAAAGTGATATAGTCTTGGAGTGCAAAATCAGAATGTTTAAAAGTCTGCTCCAGTGAGAGATGTCCCTGCCTGAAAGGTGCTTGGGTAGCAAAGCAGGGCAGAATCTTAGGTGGGACAGTGTGGTCTCAGGATCCCAGGGTTCACAGAGAGAACAGGGTTGCCTTAGTGTTGCGGAGTTCCCAAGCACTGGAGTGGGGAAGACAGCTACAATTAGCTAGCCCCAGTCTGGCCTTCATCTGGGTGTTGCCATAAACCAGGAACTGTGACAGGATGAGGAGACCACTCTCCGAGTGAGGACCCAACAAGTGGCAGGCCTGCAGCAACCCTTCTCCTTCCCCTGGGAGGCACTGGTGAGCACTGCAGGAGTCTGCAGAGTTTCACGCACACAAAAGTGAAGACCACTTTTCCCTGAGGGTTTACTGAAGAGAGGGAGCCATGATCTTTCAGCTCTGGGTTTGAAGATGAGGCATGGCCATTTTAATTTTCACCCTCTAAAGCAGGTTGGAAAGCCTCAGGGAGCAAAAGCCACATAGAACAATCCAAAGCAGCCTACATTGAGCCTGACCCCCTGGCAAGGGGCAGTGCATCTCCTCCCAGGCAAACACACCTGAGAATCAGTGCAGCAAGCCCCTCCCCCAGATCAGCTAGAACATTAGGCAAATATCAACTTTATCAAGCACACAGAACTCCTAAACTCCAGTACTAGGGGAAAATAGTATATAGAACTCAAGATTTGTTCTCATGATTCTTTTATCTTTCAGTTTAAAGTTTTCCTTTAGTTTTTTTTCTTTTTCAACTAGGTTCTTATTTTATCAACTCTCTGTTTTTAAATCTTTTTTTAACCTTCATTTTTACATTTATATTTTATAGATATATTCTGCATTTTTAGCTTCCTTCGCTGTATTCAATTTTATTTTTGTATGTATATATATAAGTTTTTCTTTCTTTACAATTTTGGAATTTAGTGTTTTCCAACAAACAGACCAAAATACACCCAGGACCTGGTGGATCACCCAGTTTTGTCCACCTGGGAGATTATATTCTCTTTTTTTCACTTATTTTACTTCTTTTTCTTCTCTTTTTTTGGTTTCTAACTTCTGTGGATTTGTCTAGTGTGTATTTCCCATGGGTTGTAGTTGATATTTTTTATTTTCTTCTGTCATTCAGCCATTCTGCTCTGGGAAAAATGACTAGAAGGGGGAATTCACAATAAAGGAAAGAACCAGAAGTAATACTTTCTGACACAGATCTAATTGATATGGATATAAGTAAAATGTCAGACCCAGAATTCAGAATAATGATAATAAAGTTACTAGCTGGGCTTGAAAAAAGCATAAAAGACATTAGAGAATCTCTTAGTACAGAAATAAAATATAATCAGGCTGAAATTTAAAATCCTTTAACTGAGATGTGGTCTAAAATGGTTGCTCTAACAACTAGGGCAAATAAGGCAGAAAAGAGTCAATGACATAGAAGACAAGATGATGGAAAGGAAGGAAGCTGATGAAAGGAGAGAAAAACAACTAATGGACTGTGAGGTAAGGCTTTGAAAAACCATTAATACCATAAAGCAAAAAAAAAAAAGTAGAATTATTGGAGTCCCAGAGGAAGAATAAAGAGAGAGAAAGAAGGACAGAAGGTATATTTGAGCAAATCATAGCTGTGAACTTAACTAAACTGGAGAAGAAAACTGGCATTCAAGTCCAGGAGGTAGAGAGAAACCCCCCCAAAATCAATAAAAATAGATCAACATCCCAACATATAATAGTGAAGCTTGCAAATTTCAGACATAAAGAGAAGATACTGAAAGCACCTTGAGGCAAGAACTCCTTAACCTACAATGGTAGAAATATTAGACTGGTAGCAGACCTATTTACAGAGACCTGGCAGGTCAGAAAGGTCTGGCCTGATGTATTCAGGGTACTAAATGAGAGAAACATGCAGCCAAGAATACTTTATCCAGCAAGGCAGTCATTAAGAATGGAAGGAGAGGTAAAGAGCTTCCAAGACAAACAGAAACTAAAAACATTTGTTTTCACTAATCCAGCCTTGCAAGAAATACTAAAGGGGATCCTGTAAGTGAAGAGAGAGTCCAAAAGTAACATACACCAGAAAGAAACAGAGACAATCGACAGAAACAGGGACTTTACAGGAACACAATGGCACTGAATTCATATATGTCAGTAGTAAGAGTGAATGTGAATGATCTAAAAGCTCTGATCAGGTATCAGATGGGATAAAAAAGCAAGACCCATCCATATGCTGTCTATAAGGGACTTATTTTAGACCTAAGGACACCTCCAGATTGAAAATGAGGGGGTGGAGAGCAATTTACCTTGCTAATGGACCTCAAAGAAAGTTGGAGTAGCAATCATCATTTCAGACAAATTAGATTTTAAACCAAAACTGTGGTAAGAACTTTACATCAAAAACCAGGGATATACTGTATGGTGACTAACATAATATAATAAAAAAATATTATTATAAAAAAATAAAATAAAAAACTCTAGTAAGGCATGAAGAGGCACCCTATATCATACTTTAAGGGTATATCCAGCAAGAAGATTTAACAATTCTAAATATTTATGCTCCTATCTCAGGAGCAGCCATTTATATAAACCAAATAATAACAAAATTAAAGAAACACATTGATAATAATACAATAATAGTAGGGGACTTTAACACTGCACTCACAGCAATGGACAGATCATCTAAGCAGAAAATCAACAAGGAAATAAGGGCTTTGAATGACATACTGGACCAGATGGACTTCACAGATATATACAGAGCATTCCATCCTACAGCAACAGAATACATATTATTCTCGAGTGTGCATGGAACATTCTCCAGAATAGATCACGTACTGGGTCACAAATCAGGTCTCAACTGGTACCAAAAGATTGGGATAATTCTCTGAATATTTTCAGACCACAATGCTTTTTTTAAATAATATTTTTTATCATATTATGCTAGTCACCATACAGTACACCCCTAGTTTTTGATGTAAAGTTCCATGATTCATTACTTGTGTATAACACCCAGTGCACCATGAAATACGTGCCCTCCTTAATACCCATCACCAGCCTATCCCATTCCCCCAACCGCCCCTGACACCTTCAGTTTGTTTCCCAGAGTCCATAGTCTCTCATGGCTCATTCCCCCTTCTGTTTACCCCCCCTTTCTTCTTCCCTTTCTTCTCCTACCCATCTTCCTACTTCTTATGTTCCATAAATGAGTGAAACCATATAATAATTGTCTTTCTGTGCTTGACTTATTTCGCTTAGCATTATCTCCTCTAGTTCTGTCCATGTTGGATTAAGAAGTTGTGGTCCATACAGACCACAATGCTTTGAAACTTTAACTCAATCACAAGAGGAAATTTGGAAGGAACTCAAACACTGGGAGGTTAAAGAACATCCTACTAAAGAGTGAATGGGTCAACCAGGAAATTAAAGAAGAATTTTAAAAATTCATGGAAACAAGCAAAACTGAAAACATAACTGTTCAAACCTTTGGGATGCAGGCAATGTGGTCCTAAGAGGGAAGTTCATAGCAATACAAGCCTTTCTTAAAAAATTAGAGAAGTCTCAGATACACAAGCTAACCTTATATCTAAAGGAGCTGCAGAAAGAACAGCAAATAAAGCCTAAACCAAGCAGGAGAAGAGAAATAATAATGATTAGAGCAGAAATCAGTGAAAAGAAATGAAAAGAACAGAATAAATGAAACTAGAAGTTGGTTCTTTGAAAGAATTAAAAAGATCAATAAGCCACTAGCCAGATTTACCAAAAGGAAAAGAGAAAGTATCCATATAAATAAATAAAATCATGAATGAAAGGGGAGAGGTCACGCTCAAAGAAATACAAACAATTTTAAGACTATATTATGAGCAACTATATGCCAACAAATTAGACAATCTGGAAGAAATGGATGCATTCCTAGAGACATATAAACTACCAAAACTGAAACAGGAAGCAATAGAAAACATGAACAGACCCATAACTAGTAAAGAAATTGAAGCAGTAACCAAAAATCTCACAATAAACAGGAGTCCAGGGCTGGATGGCTTCCCAGGGGAATTCTACCAAACATTTAAGGAAGAACTAATACCTATTCCTCTGAAGCTGTTTCAAAAAATCAAATGGAAGGAAAACTTCCAAACTTATTCTATGAGACCAGCATTACCTTGATCTGATACCAGACAAAGACCCCACCAAAAAGGAGAATTACAGACCAGTATCACTGACGAACATGGATGCCAAAATTCTCACCAAGATACTAGCCAGTAGGATCCAACAATACATTAAAACAATTATTCACCATGACCAAGTGAGAGTCATTCCTGGGCTGCAAGGGTGGTTCAACATTCACAAATCAATCGATGTGATGCATCACATTAATAAAAGAAAGGACAAGAACCATATGATCCTGTCAATGGAGGCAGAAAAAGCATTTGACAAAATACAACATCCTTTCTTGATTAAAACTCTCCACAGTGTAGACATACTTCAATATCATAAAAGCCATATATGATAAGCCCACAGTGAATATCACTCTCAATGGAGAAATCCTGAGAGCTTTTCCCCCTAAGGTCACAACATGACAGGGATGCCCTCTCTCACCACTGTTGTTCACCATAGTACTGAAGTCCTAGTGTCAGCAATCAGACAACAACAAGAAATAAAAGGCATTCAAATTGGCAAAGTAAGAGTCAAACTCTCACTCCTTGTAGATGACATGATACTTTATGTAGAAAACCCAAAGACTCCAACACAAAATTGCTAGAACTCATAGAGAATTCAGCAACATGACAGGATATAAAATCAGTGCACAGAAATCAGTTGCATTTCTATACACTAACAATGAGACAGAAGAAAGAAATGAAGGAATCCATCCCATTTACAATTGCCCCCAAAACCATAAGATACCTAGGAATAAACCTAACCAAAGAGGTAAAGTGTCTATACTCTAAAAATTACAGAACACTTATGAAAGAAATTGAGGAAGACACAAAGAAATGCAAAAACATTCCAAGCTCATAGATTGGAAGAACAAATATTGTTAAAGTGTCTATGCTACCCTGAGCAATCTACACATTCAATGCAATCCCTATCCATATACCATTGACATTTTTCACAGAACTGGAATAAACCATCCTAACATTTGTGTGGAACCAGAAAAGACCCCAGATAGCCAGAGGAACGTTGACAAAGAAAACCAAAGCTGGTGGCATCACAATGCCAGACTTTAAGCTATATTACAAATCTGTAATCATCAAGACAGTATAGTACTGGCAGAAAAACAGACACGTTGATCAATGGAACAGAATAGAGACCCCAGAAATGGACCCTCAACTTTATGGTCAACTGATCTTCAAGAAAGCAGGAAAGAATATCCAATGGAAAAAAGACAGTCTCTTCAACAAATGGTGTTGGGAAAATTGGACAGCCAAATACAGAAGAATGAAACGGAACCATTCTCTTACACTATACACAAAGATAAACTCAAAATGGATGAAAGACCTCCATGTAAGACAGGAATCCATCAAAATCCTTGAGGAGAACAGAAGCAGCAACCTCATTGACCTCGGCCACAGCAACTTCTTGCTAGATACGTCTCCAAAGGCAAGGGAAACAAAACCAAAAATGAACTTTTGGGACTTCATCAAGATAAAAGCTTCTGCACAAACAAAGGAAACAGTCAACAAAACTAAGAGGCAACCCGCGGAATGGGAGAAGATATTTGCAAATGACAGTACAGATAAAAGGCTGGTATCTAAGATCTATAAACAACTTCTCAAACTCAACCCCCAAAAAACAAATAATCAAGTCAAAAAATGGGCAAAAGACATGAACAGACACTTTGCCAAAGAAGACATACAAATGGCTAACAGATACATGAAAAAATGCTCAACATCATTAGCCATCAGGGAAATTCAAATCAAAACCACATTGACATACCACCTTACACGAGTTAGAATGGCAAAAATTAATGATGTGGGAAACAACAAATGTTGGCGAGGATGTGGAGAAGGGGGAACCCTCTACACTGTTGGTGGGAATGCAAGTTGGTACAGCCACTTTGGAAAACAGTATGGAAGTTCCTCAAAAAGTTAAAAATAGGGCTACCCTATGACCCAGCAATTGCACTACTGGGAATTTACCCCAAAGATACAAATGTAGTGAAAAGAAGGGGCTCCTTCACCCCAATGTTCATAGCAGCAATGTCCACAACAACCAAACTCTGGAAAGCTGAGATGTCCATTGACAGATGAATGGACAGAGAAGATGTGACATATATGTATACACACACACACACACACACACACACACACACACACACATGCTGGAATATTACTCAGCCATCAAAAAGGGTGAATACTTACCATTTACATTGATGTAGATCAAGCTGGAGGGTTTTATGCTGAGTGAAATATGTCTCTCAGAGAAACATAATTAATATATGGTTTTTCTCATACATGGAGCATATGAAACAGCACAAGGGGAAGGGAGGGAAAACTGACTGAGAAGTCATCAGAGAGGGAAAAAAACCCAAGAGAGACTCTTAACTATAGGAAAGAAACTGAGGGTTGCTGGAGGGGAAGTGGGTGGGGGGGGATGAAGTAATTGGGTGATGGGCATTAAGGAGGGCACATGATGTGATGAACACTGAGTTTTGTACACAACTGATAAATTATTGAACTCTACATCTGAAAGTAATGATGCACGATATGTTGGCTAATTGAATTTAAATAAAAAACATATATAAAGTATCTTCAAACTAACCAAAAAGTTTATTTTTTAATTTCCAAATATTTGTGAGATTCTAGTTTTCTATTTTTTATTTAAGGTTTAGAGAATATACTCTGTATGATTTCAATCTTTTTGAGTTTATTGATACTTGTTATGTGATCTAAAAAATAGCCAATCCTGGAGAATGTTCCATGTGCACTTGAAAACAACGTGTATTCTGCTGTTGTGAGGTCTAGTTTTATCTGTATTTCTATTAGGTCTTGGTCTGCAGTGTTGTTCAAGTCATCTGTTTCTTCATAGATCTTCTGTTTAGTTGTTCTATCTGTTGTTAAAAGTTGAGTATTGAAGTCTCCAACTATTATTATACAACTCTCTATTTCTCCTTCTAATTCTGTCAGGTTTTGTTTCATCTATTTTGGGGCTCTGATGTTAAGTGTGTATATGTTTTTGTTATATCTTTTTGATGAATTGACTCTTAATATGTAATCTTCCTTTACTGAGTTTTGAGAGTTTTTGTTATTTGGAGCCAACTAAATTCCCCAATTTGAGATAGTGTGCGTGTGTATGTGTGTGTACATGTGTATTCATATGCTACTGGCCAGTAGGAGAAAATGGCCTACTTGATCTTTAACTCCATGAGATGTCAGAAGCATTTTTTGTTGGCAGCTCTGAAATGAGCACAAACTTGTATCATCAACTTCCTATTCTAATAAAATCCTATAGCTGGGTTGAGAATGAGTCCATGGACTTATTGTGAAGGAGAGCCAGACCTTCATTTAGGCCTTTGTGAAAATCTTTACACAGAGATGACAATTGGTATTCAATCTATTCCACATTCAGCAACAAATATTCTTAGGTCTACAGTATCGCTACTTGATAAAATTAAAAATAAGTAGTAATTGGAGGCTTTTCTTCATTGCTCTTTTGTTTCATTGTCATCTTTTTTCTTTAATTCTTCTTTTTCTTTCTGTTTTTCTCCAACTATTTCATTTTCCATCTTTCCTTTTTTCTTCTCCACTTCCCCTTTTCTTGCCCATCTCTCTTTCACCTTTCTCTCTGATTTCTTCTTTTCTCTATTATTTCCTTTACCCTGTGACTGTTGTATTATTGCACACTGGATGTGAGACTAAATAGTTTAAGTTAGCATCAATAGAGCTATGTTAATAGAAGGAATAAACATAATTTTGTTTTGTGGGGGGAAGGTGTACAAATTAAAATAAAAAGACTATGCTGTCTCACTGTCTAACTGGAGCTTCTGAGTTGACAACAAATGAAAAGAAAGGTCTAATCTTTTTTTAAAACCTTTTAAGAAAATTATATTATATGGATGCAAATGTCCACATTGATCTTTATGAAAATTATCTAAATATTAAAATGGAAGCAAGACTCTTCTCTAAGAAACACCTTCTGCAGAAATCCCCTTTGGCTTCAAAGCTCTGTGAACTCCTGGCAAAAGCCAGAGTTCCTCCAGTTGTCTGTTAAACTGACAGAGCTGTTGGCTGATTGGAGGAAAGAATGAAAGATAATAGCAGCTATTGGGTTTAGCATAGCTAAATATGTTGGTGGCAGTAATAACCTTGTGTTCCTTTCTGAGTAAAGAACTCCTTAATTCTCTTGCAGGTTGATAAGATTTGGAAATAGCCATTGAATTTTGGTTCATTTTCTGTTTCTATTATTTTAATCTTCCACTTCTTGCCTGGGCTGTATGCAGTCTGGAATGGGCTAGGAATACTTTTGGTAGTTTAAATTTTTATAAGATGATATCTAGCCCTTTAGTTTTGAGGTTGGTGTACTGTGTGTGAGTTTATATATTTATCACTTGCAGTCACTATCTTCAAAAGTGAGGGTGCACATCTTTCTCAGCCATCTCTTCCTATAAAACCACTGAAGTAATGTCAAGATCTGAAACTAGCACATTCTGATTCTAGGCAGTCAAGTGTTATTTCCTTGAAGAGTTTGACCTGACAAAGGTCCTTTATGAATAGGGAGTAATATTAGTATGATTGCCATGAGTAGCTCCAACTCTCCCCTGAGAAGTAGCCATTACTTGCTCTCAAATATTACCCCCCATGTCTGGTGAATAGAAAGCATGACATTTGGGGGTATCTGGCTGGATCAGTCAGTTAAGCATCTGACTCTTGATTTTGGCTCAGATCATGATCTCAAGGTCATGAGATCAAGCCTTGCACTGGGCTCCATACTCAGTGGGAAGTCTGCTTCTCTCTTTCTCACTCCCTCTCCCTCTGCCCCTCCTCTCCTCTCTCTAAAATAAATAAATAAATCTTCTTTAAAAAGGGAAGAAAGAGTGATATTTTGAAATCACCTTGGTTTATTTGCAATATGCCCTTGCTTAACTAGAGTGGTAGAGAAGTGGTGGCTCAGCAAGAAATACAAATACAAATTTTGGTTCATTTTCCCCTCTTCTGAAACCCCACCTATATATGGCTTTCACATTGCCCTCATTTCTTGGAGAACACAGAACTGTGCTCAGAAAGGAGGCTTCTACCATGCTCAGTTCCATCCTGCTTTTTACTGAACCGATCTCTCTGGGATTACTAGCAATTAGAACTCACATGGAACATTCTACTTTGAGCTTGTGTTGGTAAAGCAGCTGGTATAGTTAAGCAAACCCAAGGGAAGCTTTTGGGTTCTGTTCCTGCCTCCCACACAGCTAAAAAGGAGCCCAAACTAGGTAGAAATGAAAGGGCCTTTGGAGACCTTCTGGTTCAACCCTTCATGGTACAGATGGAAAATTCAAGCTCAGAGATGAAAAAAGGAACTCACTCAAGGTTACAAAGTCAGGTAATAGTGGACCTCTGATCTTCAGAAGACTGTTTTAATCCCTAATTTTATGTCAAGGAGGAATCTGACAGATATATATGTTTACACTACTAAGTGTGTGTGTGTGTGTGTGTGAGAGAGAGAGAGAGAGAAAGAGAGAGAGAAAGAGAGAGCATTTCCATATATTCCATATGGTTTGAGTTTTTAAAAATTTTATTTTGGATTAATTTTATATTTACAGAAAAATTTCAAAAATAGTAGAGAGCTCCCATGCATTCCTCACCCATTTATGTTGTCAACTTACATTACTATGTAGCATTTATCAAAACTAAGAAACCAACTTTGGTATATTACTATTCACTAAACTTCAAACTTCATTCAAATGTCACCAGTTTTACCATTAACATCCTTTTTAAAATGGCAGGATCCAAACCAGGTTACCACATTGCATTTAATCATCATATGTCTTTAGTCTTCTGTGGTCTTTGTCAGTTTCTCAGTTTTTCATGATTTTAACATTTTTGTAGAGTATTGGTCAGTTGTTGCAGGATGTCCCTCCCTTTGTGTTAGTCTGATGTTTTTCTCATGATTACACTGGGGTTATTGGTTTTGGAGAGCACCAAAGAGGTAAAGTGTCATTTTTATCACATTATATCGAGGGGTACATAATACAAACTAGACTTGTCACTAGTAATTTTCACTACTAAATTTTAATCACTTGGTTATGGTAGTGTTTGCCATGTTTGTCCACTGTAAAGTTACTATTTTTTGTTTTTTCCATTCTCTATTCTTTGGAGGTAAGTCACTAAGTCCGGCTCACACCCAAGTTTACCCTTCTGGAAGGGGTAGTATACACACACACACACACACACACACACACACACACACACACACACTGTTTGGAATTATATGTAAGGAAGATAATTTCTTCTTAAGCATTTATTTATTTGTTCAATCATTCATTTATATGTGTATGGTCTCATATATATTTATTATGTCTTTTGAGTTTTCATTCAGTACTACCTCATTTATTTTGTTGCTCAAATTGTTCCATGTTTGACCATTGAGAACTCTTTTAGGTTGGCTCCTGTGTGCCTTTGAAATGCCCCCTTTCCTTTTATCTTTTCAGGAAAATTATCTTTTCCTTATTTTCTGGTACTACAAGTTATTCTGTACTCATCTTGTATTTACCCTTTCCTAGCCCTAGATTCAGCCATTTCTCCAAGGAACACTAGTTCCTTTTATTGGAGAATTGTATTTAGAAACTAAGATCTGGGAACAGTCATTGTTAGTAAGCTACCATTGCTTCTAGGCTTTCTTAGTGTACAGATCTAGGAAATACATATTTTCGTGTTAACCTATGTATACATATATATCCATAGTCTCTGTCTCTTCCTTATAGCTATCCATTTGTGTATGTGTATGTGTGTGTATATATATAAATAGAGAGAGAGAGAGAGCGCTAAACATGAGTGCATACTGATGTCTCCAACTCTAATACAGTACTATAGGGTTCATTCTAGCCTTCTTTTCTTCTTAATCTATAAGTTCCCTCTCTAATAGCTCTCTAATAGTAGGCAATCTGGCTTTCACTATCCTCTATCTATCTATCATCTATCTATCATCTATCTATCTATCTATCTATCTTTCTATCATCTATCTATCTATCTATCATCATCTATCATCTATCTAAAGTAGTTTCAGAATCATTTACTCATACCTCATAAGAAACAAATTTAACAATCAGAGTACATTGAGTAAAGATTCTTTTGTCTTTACCCTTATAATTTCCAGTCAAAACACACTTTCCAAAGTGAAGTCAACTTCATACCTGAACCCAGTGCAGTTATGTCACACATCTGTAATATAGTTAGATTCATTTGCCATAGTCTGCATTTCATCCTGAATTTCTTGACGTCCTGATTGATTTTTAAATTTATGTGCATTAAGGCTTATTTTCTGTAAAGTATAGTTCTGTAGGTTTTGACAATTGCATAGTATCATGTGCTCACCACCCAAGTACTATACAGAAGAGTTTTGTTACTCTCAAAATGTGTCTGTGTATCCTTTTTCTATCAACCAGCCCTTTCCCCCAAAACCTGGAAACTACTGATGGGTGTTCCATCCCTGTGGTTTTACCTTTTCCAGAGTGTCATATAAATGGAATCATATAATATGAAGCGTTTTGTGTATGGCTTCTATCTCTTAGCAAAATGCATTTAAGCCTCATCAGTAGTCCTTTCAAATAGTTACTTTTTATCACTGAATAATATTCCATTGTAAAGATATTTATCCATTATCCTGTTGAAGGACATCTTGAATACTTATAGCTTTTGGAAATTATGAATAAAGTTGCTATATACATTTACATGCAGGTTTTTGTATAGACGTAAGTTTTTAAATCACTTGGGTATATACCTAGGAGTGCACTTTCTGGGTTGTATAGTATGTCTATGTTTAAACTACTAACTTTTAACATAATCCTTTTCAAAGAAGTCTGGCTTGAGGATGTGTGTATAGTGCAGTGGTATATCTGCTGCTGAACTCAATTGGAAGAGTGATCAGTTTCGTACCATATTCCATGTGGATGGAAAATGGAAGGTCCACAGTATGTCTCCTCGCTAGCGCAGAAGGTGATGAAATTCCTGCAAATGACCACTAGATGGCAGGGTACTTACTGGCACCCTGGGAGCTGGAAATCTTTGGAAGATTGTGGGAGATAGTTAAAGTTGTATCTTCCTCTTCTCTTTTCTTGGTAAGGGAATATTTGAGCAAAATCAGGAAATAATACAAGATTTCTGTCTCCTAGCATGTGCCTCCCTACTGATTCAAGAAGTTAAGCTTGGGGGAATATACCTCAATATCATAAAAGCCATATATGAAATACCCACAGCAAATATCATCCTCAACAGGGAAAAACTGAGAGCTTTTCCCCTAAGGTTAGGAACACGACAGGTATGTCCACTCTCACCACTGTTGTTCAACATAGTGCTGGAAGTCCTAGCCTAAGCAGTCAGACAACAACAAGAAATAAAAGCCATCCAAACAGGCAAAGAGGAAGTCAAATTCTCACTCTTCACAGATGACATGATACCCTATGTAGAAAACCCAAAAACTCCAAAAAAAATTGCTAGAACTGATACAAGAATTTAGCAAAGTTTCAGGATATAAAATCACTGCACAGAAGTCAGTTGCATTTCTATACACTAACAATGAGACAGAAGAAAGAGAAATAAAGGAATCCATCCCGTTTACAATTGCACCAATATCCATAAGATAACTAGGAATAAACTTAACCAAAGAGGTAAAGGATCTATACTCTAAAAACTACAGAACACTTATGAAAGAAATTGAGGAAGACACAGATGGAAAAACATTCCATGCTCATGGATAGGAAGAACAAATACTGTTAAAACATCTATGCTACCCAATGTACACATTCAGTGTAATCCCTATCAAAATACCACCAGCATTTTTCACAAAGCTGGAACAAATAATCCTAAAATTTGTATGGAACCAGAAAACACCCTGAATAGCCAGAAATGTTGAAAAAGAAAACCAGGGGTGCCTGGGTGGCTCAGTCGTTAAGCGTCTGCCTTTGGCTCAGGGTGTGATCCCAGAGTTCTGGGATCGAGCCCCACATTAGGCTTCTCTGCTGGAGGCCTGCTTCTCCCTCTCCCACTCCCCCTGCTTGTGTTCCGTCTCTCACTGGCTGTCTCTATCTCTGTCAAATGAATAAATAAAATCTTAAAAAAAAAAAAAAGAAAAAGAAAACCAAAGCTGGAGGCATCACAATTCCAGGTTTCAAGCTGTATTACAAAACTATAATCATCAAGACAGTATAGTACTGGCAGAAAAACAGACACATAGATCAATGGAACAGAATAGAGACACCAGAAATGGACCCTCAACTCTATGGTCAACTGATCTTCAAGAAAGCAGGAAAGAATATCCAATGGAAAAAAGACAGTCTCTTCAACAAATGGTGCTGGGAAAATTGGACAGCCAAATACAGAAGAATGAAATGGAACCATTCTCTTACACCATACACAAAGATAAACTCAAAATGGATGAAAGACCTCCATGTGAGACAGGAATCCATCAAAATCCTTGAGGAGAACAGAGGCAGCAACCTCTTTGACATCGGCCACAGCAACTTCTTATTAGACACGTCTCCAAAGGCAAGGGAAACAAAAGTAAAAATGAACTATTGGGTACTCATCAAGATAAAAACTTCTGCACAACAAAGGAAACAGTCAACAAAACTAAAGGCAACCTACAGAATGGGGGAAGATATTTGCAAATGACATATCAAATAAATGGTTAGTATCCAAAATCTATAAAGAACTTACCAAACTCAACACCCAAAAAACAAAGAATCCAGTCAAGAAATGGTCAGAAAACATAAACAGACATTTCTCCAAAGAAGACATAAAATGGCCAACAGACAAATGAAAGAATACTCCACATCACTCAGCATCAGGTAAATACAAATCAAACCCACAATGAGATAACACCTCTGACCAGTCTGAATGGATAAAATTAACAAGACAGGAAATAACAAATGTTGGCAAGGATGTGGAGAAAGGGGAATCCTCTTCCACTGTTGGTGGGAATGCAAACTGGTGCAGCTACTCTGGAAAACAGTATGGAGGTTCCTCAAAAAGTTAAAAATAGAGCTTCCCTATGACCCAGCAGTTGCACTACTAGGTATTTATCTGAAGGATACAAACACAGTGATTCAAAGGGGCACATGCACCCCAATGTTTATAGCAGGGATCTCCACTTTTGCCAAAACATGGAAAGAGCCCAGATGTCTATTGACAGATGAATGGATAAAGAAGATGTGGAATATGTATGCAATGAAATATTAATCAGCCATCAAAAAGAATGAAATTTTGCCTTTTGCAATGACATGGATGGATCTGGAGTGTATTAAGCTAAGTGAAATAAGTCAGTCCAAGAAAGAAAAATACCATATGATTTCATTTATATATGGAATTTAAGAAACAAAAAAGATGAACGTAGGGGAAGGGAAGGAAAATAAAATAAAATAAGATAAAAACAGAGAGGAGGCAAACCATAAGAGACTCTTTTTTTTATTTATAATTAATTTTATTTTATTATATTATGTTAATCACCATACAGTACATCCCCTGATTCTGATGTAAAGTTTTGATGCTTCATTAGTTGCGTATAACACCCAGTGCACCATGCAATACGTGCCCTCCTTACTACCCA
>NC_048238.1:54981536-54989841 GCF_002007445.2 Ailuropoda melanoleuca | reverse complement strand
GTGGGCTGTCTCTTAGTTTTTTTGACTGTTTCCTTGGCTGTGCAGAAGCTCTTTATCCTGATAAAGTCCCATAAGTTCATTTTATCTTTTATTTCTCTTGCCTTTGGAGATGTGTCGTGAAAAAGGTTGCTCTGGCCGATGTCATAGAAGTTGTTGCCTATGTTCTCCTCTAGAATTTTGATGGATTCCTGTCTCACATTGAGGTCTTTCATCCATTTGGAGTTTATTTTTGTGTATGGTGTGAGAGAGTGGTCAAGTTTCATTCTTTTGCATGTAGCTGTCCAATTTTCCCAGCACCATTTATTGAAGAGACTGTCTTTTTTCCACCGGATGTTTTTTCCTGCTTTATCAAAGATTAGTTGCCCAAAGAGCCGAGGGTCCATTTCTGGGTTCTCTATTCTGTTCCATTGGTCGATGTGTCTGTTTTTGTGCCAGTACCATGCTGTCTTTGTGATCACAGCTTTGTAGTACAGCTCGAAATCCGGCATTGTGATGCCCCCAGCTTTGTTTTTCCTTTTCAACAGTTCCTTGGAGATTCTGGGCCTTTTCTGTTTCCATACAAATTTAAGGACTATTTGTTCCAGTTCTTTGAAAAATGTCCTCGGTATTTTGATAAGAGACTCTTAACTATAGGGAACAAACTGAGGGTTGTTGGAGGGAAGCTGGTTGGGGTATGGGGTAACTGAGTGATGGGCATTAAGGATGTCACTTGGAGTAATGAGCACTGGGTGTTATAAGCAACTGATGAGTCACTGAATTCTAATAATACAGTATATGTTAATTAAATTGAATTTAAATTAAAAATTTTAAAAAAATTTAAAGGAAGTTAAGCTTGGGTTTCATGTTGGCAAGCATTCCAACAGGTAAACTTGTATAATGATAAATCTTGGGTTAGATAATAAGTTTTGAGCTGGAATAGGGTGTGAAACATTGTCATGTTTGTGTCCCTTGCTGACCTTACCTCAAAGTAGGAAAAGCTTGGAATCTTGATGTCTGGATTCTAATGCCAGCTTTCTAGTACTCAGTCTCTCTCAGCTTCCTATTCATCATCTGTAAAATAAGGATAATAGCACATACCCATTTACACTCACAGGACTGTTGGCAGAGATCAACATTAGATAGGTAGTATGAAATATGTGGAAGTACTTCACAAATTTAGCATCACAAAAATGTGAATTATTAATGATCAAATTAGGACATAAAATGCTACACATTTTAAGTTGTATTATACATTAATAAGTCATTCTTGAAGATAAAATCTCTTTCCCTCCATCAGAAGCAGTAGACATTTAGTTCTTAAAGTGACCCAGCATTTCTCTCAGAACTTAGTGGGTAGGTGATTTTTTATTTTTAATGTTTTTTAATGTTTTTTATTATGTTAGTCACCATACAGTACATCCCTGGTTTTTGATGTAAAGTTTGATGATTCATTAGTTGTGTATAACACTCAGTGCACCATGCAATATGTGCCCTCCTTACCACCCATCACNGAGAAAGGGGATCCCTCCTACATTGTTGGTGGGAATGCAAGTTGGTACAGCCACTCTGGAAAACAGTGTGGAGGTCCCTTAAAAAGTTAAAAATTGAGCTACCCTATGACCCAGCCATTGCACTACTGGGTATTTACCCCAAAGGTAATTTTTTATTTTAGCAGTTGTAGAAAATACATTAACTTGACCCCAGATTGAGCTGATTTATTCTTTGCCCTCATAAAATCCACATTATTTCCGTTCATCATGTAAACACTAGCACATTCAGTAGATATTGCAAGATTATTACATGACTATTTTGGGTTTCAGTTGGGATTCTCAATTGACTCTGGTGCTCTGAGCCCAAGTTATTCCCTTACGTTCAGTGTGTACCAGGGTCCAGCAAATCCCAGCCTTACAGGTGGCTTAATCTTCAGCCTTGAAATTATCTGTAGGTTCTCTTACTCAAAGATTTGCTATTCGAGAAGAAGGAGTGTGCTTTTTCTCTTCACAGCCGCACAGAAACCAATAGTCATCAAAGCACTGTCATACTAACTGTGGTCAGATTCCTTTAGACCTTGCCATTGTAGCTCATCATTCCTCTCTCCCTTAAAACAGGCAAACTGGGGGAAAGATTTTTATTTATTTTTTGAAATTTTTTTATTACGCTATGTTAGTCACCATACAGTACTTCATTAGTTTTTGATGTAGTGTTTCATGATTCATTATTTGCATATAACACCAGTGCTCATTGCAATACATGCCTTCTTAATTCCCACCACTGGGCTAACCCATCCCCCCACCCCCTCCCCTCTGAAACCTTCCGTTTGTTTCCCGGAGTCCATAGTCTCTCATGGTTCATCTCCCCCTCTGATTTCTGCCCCCCCTTCATTTTTCCCTTCCTTCTCCTAATGCCCTCCATGCTATTCCTTATGTTCCACATATAAGTGAAACCATATGATAATTGTCTTTCTCTGCTTGACTTATTTCACTTAGCATAATCCCCTCCAGTCCCATCCATGTCGATGCAAATGGTGGGTATTCATCCTTTCTGATGGCTGAGTAATATTCCATTGTATATATGAACCATATCTTCTTTCTCCATTTGTCTGTTGAAGGGCATCTCAGTCCTTCCACAGTTTGGCTATTGTGGACATTGCTGCTATGAACATTGGGGTGCATGTGCCCCTTCTTTTTACTACATCTGTTTCTTTGTGGTAAATACTTAGTACTGCAATTGCTGTGTCATAGGGTAGCTCTATTTTTAACTTTTTGAGGAACCTCCACACTTTTCCAAAGTGGCTGTACCAACTTGCATTCCCACCAGCAGTGTAGGAAGGTTCCCCTTTCTCCACATCCTCGCCAACATTTGCTGTTTCCCACCTTATTAATTTTTGCCATTCTAACTCATGTAAGGTGGTATCTCAGTGTGGTTTTGATTTGAATTTCCCTGATGGTTAATGATGTTGAACATTTTTTCATGTGTCTGTTAGACATTCCTATGCTTTCTGTGGAGAAGTGTCTGTTCATGTCTTCTGCCCATTTTTTTACTTACTTGTTTTTTGGGTGTTGAATTTGAGAAGTTGTTTATAGATCTTGGATACCAGCCCTTTATCTGTAATGTCATTTGCAAATATCTTCTCCCATTCTTTGGGCTGCCTCTTAGTTTTGTTGACTGTTTCCTTTGCTATGCAGATGCTTAATTGTAATCTTCTCAGCTTATTTATCTGCATTTGGAAAAACATAACCCTCTGGGCTCCCCTGCCTTTCTGAGCCAAAAAGAGAAGCCCCGTGTTTATGTGTGGGCCTGCATATAAGAAGTAATGCTTGAAAGCATTATTAACATCTGTCTTGTGGCATGTGGCACATGTTGTTTGTGATGGAGTCAAACAGCCATAGGATATTAGCTGACTTGGTAGGCCCACATCTGTCCCTTCATTTTACAATTATGAAAACTGAGACCCAGACCAAAAGGCGATAGCTCTAATTTGCTAGGTAGACCTTTCTCTATTACTGGTCACATTGAGTGAATCTTAACAGAAGCCACACTATGTATCCATTGGGCAAGTAGAAAAGAGACTCTGAAATGCCAATGTCTCTGATCTTTATCTTCCTCCAGTGAAAGGGATATAGCTTAACTAGAAATAGCTAATGCAGGGGTGCCTGGGTGGCTCAGTCATTAGGTGTCTGCCTTTGGCTCGTGTCATGATCCCAGCATTCTGGAATCGAGCCCCCACATTGGGCTCCCTGCTCAGCAGGGAGCCTGCTTCTCCATCTCCCACTCCCCCTGCTTGTGTTCCCTCTCTGGCTGCCTCTCTCTGTCTGTCAAATAAATAAATAAAATCTTAAAAAAAAAGAAACAGTTAATGCTATAGAGCACTGGAGGGATGAATTGTGCGTATACATGTGTAAACAACCTTGTTTTCAATTACCTACTCTCGTTTTGCCTCTAAGTTCTGCATTTTCCCCTCCTGTCAGAACAATTTGGTAAATATGTACTTTTTTGTTTGTTTGTAAATGAAGGCAGAGTTAAAGAGTGTCTAGTTTAAGAATGTTGTACGCACATCTGGGTAAGTGTGTATAGTTGTATGGGGGCAGTTGCTGGATTCAGGTTAATAATAGTTCCTCAAAACTACAGCTTTATATTAAATGTAAATGCTCTACCTTTTGTCTTGCAAAGCCCAGTTTTATTAATGGATATGATATGCTATGTGCTACTCTATGCCTAAAAATATCTTTATAAGTAATTGAGCTGCCTCTTCCTCATTTCTCCCCAAATATTCTTGTCTATGTATGATAACAAACCAATCTTGGTGTGCTTAGCTGTCCTTTAGTGCTTTCTCAGAGGCTTTTTTCTCTCTGGACAAGGCAAATTCTATCTGCTCACACTGAAACCACCACACTATTCTCCACATAGACAAACATGCTTTTTTTCTGAGTGATACGAATATGTGAAAACTGTCACACAGTGACAGTCCAGTGAAACTGGACTTGCTGATGCCAAATGCAGAGCAGAAAGACCCTTTAGGAAGCCATTGTCAAGAATAAGATTGATTGTTACATAGATGTGTGTCTGTCCAGTCTCCTCTCTCAGTGGGAAATATTGCCTAGTCGGACAAAAAAAAACTCAGCCCAGGGCCTTGAAATTCACCCAGTGATATTTTTACATTGGGGATAAAAGCAAGGTTTCAGCCTAATTCGTTCATGTGTTTTATTGTTCTCTTTAAAACATACAACATACTTTATACATATTAAATTTAATGAAAGGGGATTAATTTCATACATTTTATCTATTATTCTACCTAGTCACAATCTCTCTCCCATCATTTGCAGAACCTAAAACTTACTGAGACAGACTACACAGACATATGGGGAGTGTTGAGAGACAAAGCCAGTCCTTTGGGAGTTTACAGCAAGGCAAAGTTATGTTGGTATTATCAGGTCAGAGAAGACTATAAATTTTCACTTCCAGTCTTACCCTAGTAATGGTAATGAACAAACTCAACCAAAATCTTTCTTAAATCCATGTGTACAGTTTTATTTTTCAAGAGCTAGGAAGATTGCTTGGGTAAATCATGCTTAGTAGAACTAGTCGTTCCTGAAAGTGTAAGTTTTTTCCTTGCCCATACATTATTGCGGAGTGTCTGTAGAGCCCTGTATATCCTAAGTCAGAAGTGAGGTGTGCAAAAGGGGAATAGGTAGAGATGATCTGAAAAAACTTTGCATTATTTTTAGTTGTACTTCCCCCTTTGTGTGTGTGTGTGTGTGTATGTGGGCTTTTGGACATACAGTTATGGATTTTCAGAGCTGAAAGAGACCTCTGATTCCACTTTATCTACCCCTCCTACCCAAACAAAATTTATAGAGGGAATTTAGTGTAGTAGAAAAAATGTGGGATTTGGCAAGAATTGTGTTCTAGTACCAGTTCAAGCACTAACTCTACTCTTGGGGAAGTCATCTGATTTCTCTGAAACTCAGTTTCCTTATATGTAAAATGGAGGTGATAATACTTACGACATTGTACGACCATATTGGTGGTTCCCAAGCCCACCCTCAGGCTCACTGGTGTGCTAAAATGAGTCACAGTACTTAAAAGTCATGACAACCAGGCTATGGTTTATTACAGCAAAAGGACAAAAAGGAAGATCAGTAAAGGAAAAATGTACAATCAGGCGAAAGCTAAAGTACACCAGGTGCAAGCTTCCAAGAGTCCTCTCTCAATGGAGTCACACAGGATGTGCTTAATCCTTCAGCAATGATCTCCAGAAATATGCAAAATGTTTTTTGCCAAAGGAGCTTTCTTGAGCCTAAAAGTCCAGGGTTTTTATTGGGGTAACTGCAGTGATTGGTTGCAGTTATGGAAACTCCAGACCCCCCAGAAGGAAAGCAGGTATTCACCATAAATCATATTTTTTTATATAACCTAGACAAGCTGGTACAGTGTGGTTCAGGGCTTTAAGCATGCACAGTGCCCTTATCAGTTAGCAACATAGAGAACATTCTAAGAGCTCAGTTGCCAGAAGCCAGCCAAAGGCCAGTCATATAAGTAGTCCCTTCTGAGAATGTACAAGATTTGAGCAACTCAGGCATGCTGGGTTAACTCTTTTCTTCACAAATAGGCATTAAATTATTGTGAATTTAATGCACTGCTTTATCATATATATGATATATACATGTGTGTATATATATGGTGTATATATGACATATATACATGTCAAATGTCATATATATGATAAAGCAGTACATGAAATGTATTGTTATTACTAAATATAAATATATATCATAGACATATATATATGTGATAAGCAGTACATTACACATGAAGGATTGTTTATTATTACAAATGAGTAATGAGGGCTAGAGGTATTTTAGGGTATGATTGAGTACAGTAAGAATGGAAATTTTGCAAGGCAACTCAACAGATCAGTGAATGGGAGGCTATAAAAAAAAATCTCACCAAGGATTTTATTTTTCTCTGTGATGGAGATAATTTTGTCATTGGAACCATTCTATCCCTCTCCAATTTGACACTACTTTCTTTTTTTTTAAAAGATTTTATTTATTTATTCGACAGAGATAAAGACAGCCAGCGAGAGAGGGAACACAAGCAGGGAGAGTGGGAGAGGAAGAAGCAGGCTCGTAGCGGAAGAGCCTGATGTGGTGCTCGATCCCATAACGCCGGGATTACGCCCTGAGCTGAAAGCAGACACTTAACCCCTGTGCCACCCAGGCGCCCCGACACTACTTTCTTATCAGTAGCTTTATATTTCGGGGGGGATGTTGCACAAGCCAAATTGTTCCACCACCCATAATAGAGTTTTGGCAAGAATGTTACCCTCCCAAGGAAAGTGCAGAATTGAGCCTGTGGAGAAAGGCATAGACAGGTGCTCCCCAGAAATCCCTGATCCAGGCCCAGTGAAAAACTATGACTAATAATATAACTAATACCAACAGTGAATTTGAATCTGGATTGAATTGAATTGAGATGAATCTGTGTGAACCTGAATACTGTTGGAGTATCAATTTGAGCTAAATACTAGGGTATATGCCCAGCTAAACCCTGATTTTTTTTTTAATTGCCTTCTAAGGATGAAGAAAAAGGCTATGGAAAGGAAGTTTGGGCATCATGCACTAGGATGATTTCTTTGTGTGGAGGGGAACAAGGAAGGTCATCTTGAGGAGGCACACATACTCATACCTAAAACTCATATACAAAAGGATAGTCTTATCTGAACCCAGGTGGTAATGGTAGACAGTAGAATTGAGAACAGCTTGGAGGAAGGTAGATCTTACAGAAGGACAACAAGCCTCCTGATGGAACTTTGGTAGGGGAGGGCCTGTTAAAAGTACTTTGGCTACTGTCAGACTCCTCCTCTCCTTTACACGCACATAGCTGCTGTAGTTCCCTGTCCCCAAACCACCCAAGAGTGAAACCTGAGGCGGTTGCCTTTATTCTTCATTTAAGCTAAAATTAGCTCATTTGTCTTGCTGGTATGTTCTTTTACCCTTTATCTTTGATGTATGTGAGCCATGTCAGTAGTTCTCCTCGAATTGGCCCTGTGCTGCCAGGCCTTCTGAACATTATCTAAGGCTCTTTCTGAGCCCCCTGCTCCAGGTGGCCCTGGAAAGTTTTCATGCACAATGTAATGTAGGATCTTTCGTGGGCTGGCAGAAAAGGACAGAGAATAGATGGAGGCCCTGCCATCAAGGGAGCCCATTGCTTCTTCTGAAGTAACGGATTGGGCAGATTGTGCCTAAAGAATTAAGGGATTGAAGCACTTCTTGCCCCACCTTATCATTTCTTAGAACAGCTTCTTCTAACACTCACCAGTTAAAATACTAGCCCTCAAATTTGTATGACATCTTATACTTTTCTAACACTTTCATGTATATTATTTGATCTTTAGAATATTTTTGTTCATGCTCCAAGGCCAAGTTCAAATGCTATTTTCTACAAAGGGAAATTTAATTTTAACTTCCTCTGACCTCTTGAGGATCTTTCTATGATGCTTTCTTGATATTTAACCACTTTACCTATTTTTATTCTAATTATACATAAAGTTTATTAGACTATAGAATCCTCGATGGGAAGATTTAGATAGGATTCATCAACAACTTAGCCTATATCAGACAAGTAATGAATAATGGAGCAGAAATAGAGTAGAAAACATATGCTTGAAGCTTAGATAACTTTGCCAAAGTCATTTACTTTTGTTAGTGGAAGACATGAACTTGAACTCAAATTTTCTCCTAATTTTATACTACTATTTTATTTTATTTTTTTTATGTTTTATCTTCCAACAAAATTTTTTTAATGATTTTTTATTATATTATGT